>NC_092147.1:91646922-91669422 GCF_045791955.1 Oncorhynchus clarkii lewisi | reverse complement strand
GAGAGGGAGGAGAGGAAGAAGATACAGACAGACAGACAGACAGACAGACAGACAGACAGACAGAGACAGAGACAGACAGGTTGTACCATATCCTTGGTAGGAGCCAGTATCTCTTCGATCATCATGCTGTCTCTGGTGTAAGAGGTCCTGTTCAGGGTGTTGGACCTATCCGAACTGAAGGACCGCAGACTGTTGTTTACAGCAGTACCAAGTTACCACAGCAACAACAGGCAGGGGGTGGCGGGGCAGGCAGGCAGGGGGGTGATGAGAGGGTGTGGTGAACAGAAAGACAACTCATTACAACATGCAACTAACCTCTATACAATATAAATATAACCCACAGCACAGAATGAACCACTGACTGGACATCAGAGGTATGGGGATTATAGATGTATGGGATTATAGATGTATGGTAGAGGTATGGGGATTATAGATGTATGGTAGAGGTATGGGGATTATAGATGTATGGGATTATAGATGTATGGTAGAGGTATGGGATTATAGATGTATGGTAGAGGTATGGGGATTATAGATGTATGGTAGAGGTATGGGGATTATAGATGTATGGTAGAGGTATGGGGATTATAGATGTATGGTAGAGGTATGGGGATTATAGATGTATGGTAGAGGTATGGGGATTATAGATGTATGGTAGATGTATGGGGTTATAGATGTATGGTAGAGGTATGGGGATTATAGATGTATGGTAGAGGTATGGGGATTATAGATGTATGGTAGAGGTATGGGGATTATAGATGTATGGTAGAGGTATGGGGATTATAGATGTATGGTAGAGGTTTGGGGATTATAGATGTATGGTAGATGTATGGGGTTATAGATGTATGGTAGAGGTATGGGGATTATAGATGTATGGTAGAGGTATGGGATTATAGATGTATGGTAGATGTATGGGATTATAGATGTATGGTAGATGTATGGGGTTATAGATGTATGGTAGAGGTATGGGGATTATAGATGTATGGTAGAGGTATGGGGATTATAGATGTATGGTAGAGGTATGGGGATTATAGATGTATGGTAGAGGTATGGGGATTATAGATGTATGGTAGAGGTATGGGGATTATAGATGTATGGTAGATGTATGGGGTTATAGATGTATGGTAGAGGTATGGGATTATAGATGTATGGTAGAGGTATGGGATTATAGATGTATGGTAGAGGTATGGGGATTATAGATGTATGGTAGAGGTATGGGGATTATAGATGTATGGTAGAGGTATGGGGATTATAGATGTATGGTAGAGGTATGGGGATTATAGATGTATGGTAGAGGTATGGAGATTTTAGATTTATGGTATGTGATGGTGTGTAAAATGACATACAGCAGGTCTATGGTCTAGATGAAGAAAAGGTTTGAATGAAGTAGCAAACTCAGGTAAAACACAATGATGATGTATGAGCTATGTCTGATAACTAGCGCTAGATAAAGGGACTGGGACCAACGCCTGTTTTACATGGACAGCGCTAACGTGGAATTTAAGGGTTTTGGGCACTGGCCAGCTGGGCTAGTAGACGGCTAGTACTAACCCGGGTACAAAATCTGGGCTATGGGATATTTGAAAATACAAAAATGTCACTAGCGTTCTAGCTTAATGGCCATCTCTACTGCCATCCCTGTGCAAACAGCAAGTTACAAGCGACCAAATCAGATGTGTGTGTTCAGACAGCAGTCATTTGCTGACATGGCTAGATTACACTAGTTGTCATAGTAATGACGGGCATGTGCACAGTGGTGCATGCTGATTGGTGGTGTTGCTCCTGCTTCCTATCACTCAGAAGTTATGTAACAAGCTAAAATGACAACAATACCTGCCATGGACATTTCCCAGTTGCTTTCAATGCTCATAATAACAGGAAAACACTTTTAAAGCCTCAAGGATAAATAATCCAATTTTCAAAACGAGTCCTTTTTGTCTTGCCACAGCAGTCAACTAGCTAGCGAGGTAGCTGTTTTGCTAGCCACAGCAGTCAACTAGCTAGCTAGGTAGCTGTTTAGCTAGCCACAGCAGTCAACTAGCTAGCTAGGTAGCTGTTTAGCTAGCCACAGCTATCAACTGGCTAGCGAGGTAGCTGTTTTGCTAGCCACAGCAGTCAACTAGCTAGCTAGGTAGCTATTTCGCTAGCCACAGCTATCAACTAGCTAGCTTGGTAGCTGTTTAGCTAGCCACAGCAGTCAACTAGCTAGCTAGGTAGCTGTTTAGCTAGCCACAGCTATCAACTAGCTAGCTAGGTAGCTGTTTAGCTAGCCACAGCTATCAACTAGCTAGCTAGGTAGCTGTTTAGCTAGCCACAGCAGTCAGCTAGGTAGCTGTTTAGCTAGCCACAGCTATCAACTAGCTAGCTAGGTAGCTGTTTAGCTAGCCACAGCAGTCAACTGGCTAGCTAAACAGCTACCTAGCTAGCTAGTTGACTGCTGTGGCTAGCTAAACAGCTACCTAGCTAGCTAGCTAGTTGTTGATAAACACCTATCAACTAGCTAGCTGTTTAGCTTTCTAGCACATTCACTCATTTGTTTATCAACAATTAACAAGCTAGTTAGCTACCACGTCTTCTTGTAAAACTGTCAACAGAGCAGCTAGCAAGCAACAAGTTACTGTGCAGTCAGAAAATATTCACACCCCTTGACATTTTCCACATTTTGTTGTGTTACAAAGAGGGATTAATGTGGATTTAAGTGTCATTTTGTCAACACTTTACACAAAATACTTGAATGTTAAAGTGTAAGAAAAATGTAAATTGAATTTATGAAAAATAAAACACTACTACATACACAGGGCATTCGGAAAGTATTCAGACCACTTGACTTTCTCCACATTTTAATACATTACAGCCTTATTCTAAAATGGATGACATTGTTTTTTCCACTCATCAATCTACACACAATACCCCATAATGACAAAGCAAAAACAGGCTTTCAGAAATGTTAGCAAATTCATGAAAAATACAAAACTGAAATATCATATTTACATAAGTATTCAGACCCTTTACTCAGTACTTTGTTGAAGCACCTTTGGCAGCGATTACTCCCTGAAGTCTTCGTGGGTATGATGCTGAAATCTTGGCACACCTGTATTTGGGGAGTTTCTCCCATTCTTCTCTGCAGATCCTCTTAAGCTCTGTCAGGTTGGATGGGGAATGTCACTGCACAACTATTTTGAGGTCTCTCCAGAGATGTTCGATCAGGTTCAAGTCCGAACTCTGGCTTAGCCACTCAAGGACATTCAGAGACTTGTCCCGAAGTCACTCCTGCATTGTCTTGGAACCTTCACCCCAGTCTGAGGTCCTGAGCGCTCTGGAGCAGGTTTTCATCAAGGATCTCTCTGTACTTTGCTCTGTTCATCTTTCCCTCGATACTGACTAGTCTCTCAGTTCCTGCCGCTGAAAAACATCCCCAAAGTATGATGCTGCCAACACCATGCTTCACCGTAGGGATGTTGTCATGTTTCCTCCAGACATGATGCTGCCAACACCATGCTTCATCGTAGGGATGTTGTCATGTTTCCTCCAGACATGATGCTGCCAACACCATGCTTCACCGTAGGGATGTTGTCATGTTTCCTCCAGACATGATGCTGCCAACACCATGCTTCACCGTAGGGATGTTGCCATGTTTCCTCAAGACGTGATGCTTGGCATTCAGGCCAAAGAGTTCAATATTGGTTTCATCAGACCACAGAATCTTGTTTCTCATGGTCTGTGAGTCCCTAAAAACCTAAAACTGTTATGTGGCTTCCGTCTGGCCACTCCACAATAAAGGTCTGATTGGTGGAGTGCTGCAGAGATGGTTTTCCTTCTGGAATGTTCTCCCATCTCGACAAAGGAACTCTGGAGCTCTGTCAGAGTGGCAATCAGGTTCTTGGTCACCTCCCTGACCAAGGTCCTTTTTCCCCGATTGCTCAGTTTGGCCGGGTGGCAAGCTCTAGGAAGAGTCTTGGCGGTTCCAAACTTCTTCCATTTAAGAATGATGGAGGCCACTGTGTTCTGGGGGACCTTCAATGCGGCAGACATTTGTTGGTACCCTTCCCCAGATCTGTGCCTCGACACAATCCTGTCTCGGAGCTCTACGGACAATTCTTTCGACCTCATGGCTTTGTTCTGACATGCACTGTCAACAGTGGGACCTTATATAGACAGGTGTGTGCCTGTCCAAATCATGTCCAATTAATTTAATTTTCAACAGGAGGACTCCAATCAAGGTGTAGAAACATCTCAAGGATGATCAATGGAAACAGGATGCACCTGAGCTCAATTTTGAGTCTCATAGCAAAGGGTCTGAATACTTATGTAAATACGTTTTTATTTTTATTTTATATATATTTGCAAAGATTTTTTAAGACTTCTTTTCACCTTGTCATTATGGGGTATTGTGTGTAGATTGATGAATAAGAAAATGTATTTAATATATTTTAGAAAAAATGCTGTAACGTAACAAAAAGTGGAAAAAGTCCAAATCAAATACTGTTGTCGTTCCCTTCTCACGACTGTCTTGGTGTGTTTGGACCATGATAGTTCGTTGGTGATGAGGACACCAAGGAACTTGAAACTCTCGACCCGCTCCACTTCAGCCCCGTTGATGTTAATGGGGGCCTTTTCGGCCCTCCTTTTCCTATAGTCCTATAATCAGCTCATTTGTCCTGCTCACATTGAGGGAGAGGCTGTTGTCTTGGCACCAAAAAAAACTTATTTAATATTAGACATCGCGCACCAGCTGTTATTGACAAATAGACACACACCTCCACCCCTCGTCTTACCAGGCGTAGCTGCTATGTCCTGCTGATGCATAGATAACCCGGCCAGCTCTATATTCTCTGTGTCGGCGTTTAGCCACGACTCGGTGAAACATTAGATATTATAGTTTTTAATGTCCCGTTGGTACGATATCTCGATCGTAGATCATCCAGTTTATTCTCCAGTTATTGCACGTTGGCCAATAGAACGGATGGTAGAGGCGGTTTATCCACTCACCGACGACACAAAAACTTTATGTAAATTCAGGCTGTAACAAAACAACACGTGGAAACAGTCAAAGGGTGTGAATACTGTCTAAAGACACTGTGCCGTGGTCTCTACTTTGGTAGAGATGGTCACATTAACACAAATCCCTTCAAGTTAGATAAAGAATCAGTCCAAACCAAAGGGATGCAGCATCTCAACTGAACAGACTGAACCAAGCAGAGGCAGCATGACTGCAGAAAGACTACATCCACCAGACACAATACTGATAGACTGAACCAAGCAGAGGCAGCATGACTGCAGAAAGACTACATCCAACAGACACAATACTGATACATCACAACTCATTGGAAGTCAAATGAAAGGACATAGTTAAAAGCATCATGAGCAAACTGTCCATTCAGTAAGATGGAGTACAACAAATCAATGAGACATCACAACACAGTGATTGATGTAGTTGTGATGGTTGGCTGGGGATCTAGGAAGTAAAGTTTGACATCTGGAAAAATGTCATCCCATCTTACCTGCAGACCTTAGGGCTATGGGACGAGGTACGAGTTTGAAATGGGGGAAAAGTACAAAACAGAAGATATTGAAAGCAACAAATGTGAGAGGACAAAGCAGAAATGCATTGTGGTTGTAATGGACCTGGGCTGATGCTCTGAGTTGTGTTAAACACTGATGTTAAACACTGATGCTCTCTGAAACTGGGGTTACTGAACCTTCCTTTCAACTGGAAGTGATAACTGGGGTTATTGAACCTTCCTTTCAACTGGAAGTGATAACTGGGGTTATTGAACCTTCCTTTCAACTGGAAGTGATAACTGGGGTTACTGAACCTTCCTTTCAACTGGAAGTGATAACTGGGGTTATTGAACCTTCCTTTCAACTGGAAGTGATAACTGGGGTTACTGAACCTTGCTTTCAACTGGAAGTGATAACTGGGGTTATTAAACCTTCCTTTCAACTAGAAGTGATAACTGGGGTTACTGAACCTTCCTTTCTGGGGTTACTGAACCTTCCTTTCTGGGGTTACTGAACCTTCCTTTCAACTGGAAGTGATAACTGGGGTTACTGAACCTTCCTTTCTGGTGTTACTGAACCTTCCTTTCTGGGGTTACTGAACCTTCCTGTTACTGGAAGTGATTACTGGGGTTACTAAACCTTCCTTTCAACTGGAAGTGATAACTGGGGTTACTGAACCTTCCTTTCTGGGGTTACTGAACCTTCCTTTCAACTGGAAGTGATAACTGGGGTTACTGAACCTTCCTTTCTGGGGTTACTGAACCTTCCTTTCTGGGGTTACTGAATCTTCCTTTCTGGGGTTACTGAACCTTCCTTTCTGGGGTTACTGAACCTTCCTTTCTGGGGTTACTGAACCTTCCTGTTACTGAACCAGAGGCAGAACAGAAGTAATTCTAGGTCATATTTCCTACATGAACGTTATTAGATAAGTGATTGCTGCCCTGCTCATACTAAGAAATCAGTGTTGATTGTGATAGGGTTAGGGTTGTCTGGAAAACGATGTACATTGTCCTATCCTGTATCACATGATCAACTGGATGTACCTTAGGAACATATCTACAGATATGGATGGTCCATATCAAACCCATTATACATTATTATACACAGTACCACAGCATGTCAGAGCGTAGTGGGTAGTGGGTGTGGTACCTGGCGCTGCGTGCTCCAATGCTAAAGCCCATGTAACCCTCCTGGGGCAGAGAGTCGTCTCCCAGCTCTCTCAGGTCCTGGGGTCCCAGGTACTTATCTGTGTCGCCTGTCATCGCATCCTCACCTGACATAACAGCAACCAGTTAGTTAGACAGTCCACAGCTCACAGTCCCCTCACTCCAGTTAGTTAGACAGTCCACAGCTCACAGTCCCCTCACTCCAGTTAGTTAGACAGTCCACAGCTCACAGTCCCCTCACTTCAGTTAGTTAGACAGTCCACAGCTCACAGTCCCCTCACTCCAGTTAGTTAGACAGTCCACAGCTCACAGTCCCCTCACTCCAGTTAGTTAGACAGTCCACAGCTCACAGTCCCCTCACTCCAGTTAGTTAGACAGTCCTCTAGCCCAGTCCTCTCTCTCCAGTTAGTTAGACAGTCCTCTAGTCCAGTCCTCTCTCTCCAGTTAGTTAGACAGTCCTCTAGCCCAGTCCTCTCTCTCCAGTTAGTTAGACAGTCCTCTAGTCCAGTCCCCTCTCTCCAGTTAGTTAGACAGTCCTCTAGTCCAGTCCTCTCTCTCCAGTTAGTTAGACAGTCCTCTAGTCCAGTCCTCTCTCTCCAGTTAGTTAGACAGTCCTCTAGTCCAGTCCTCTCTCTCCAGTTAGTTAGACAGTCCTCTAGTCCAGTCCTCTCTCTCCAGTTAGTTAGACAGTCTACAAGTCACAGTCCTCTCTCTCCAGTTAGTTAGACAGCCCCCTCCCCCTACAGTCCTCTAGTCCAGTCCTCTCTCTCCAGTTAGTTAGACAGTCTACAAGTCACAGTCCTCCTCTCCAGTTAGTTAGACAGCCCCCTCCCCCTACAGTCCTCTAGTCCAGTCCTCTCTCTCCAGTTAGTTAGGCAGTCTACAAGTCACAGTCCTCCTCTCCAGTTAGTTAGACAGCCCCCTCCCCCTACAGTCCTCTAGTCCAGTCCTCTCTCTCCAGTTAGTTAGACAGCCCCCTCCCCCTACATTCCTCTAGTCCAGTCCTCTCTCTCTGCTGTCCTAACTGGAACAGCCATGCTCTAACCCCTGAAAGCAGGTCCTGTAGGAGTGTCTACAGAGCAGACAGGCTTAGCAGATCAACAGAAGCCTGAAGGCCTGTTCCACTGTCCTATCCCCTGCTCTGCTCTGCCAAGGGACACACAGCTGACAGGACACATCCGCCACGTGGCTACTCAGTTACTCACACTACACTTGTTTAGTCACTGACTACAAAGCAATGGTTTAAGCAATGAAAACAACGTGTTCAACTTTTAAAAAACAACAACACCCATTCTAAAGTTAGAAACCAATATTGCAGCTATGATGGGTAGGTTTGTAGAGTTAGCCGTCCAGGGGAGTCACGATGCAGAGTGTTAATGGATGTTAGAGAGAGATGACGCAGAAGAAAGGAGGCGTTACAACGTAGAAACTAGAGCAAGTTCACATCAACCAGCCAGCTACCATCCAGCGAGGGGAGAACAGCATTCCACCGGAGATAAAGCAGAGTTCATCGCCCCCCTGCTGATCTACAGCAACCCTTCCCCCATTCCTCCAACCTCACCCCTCCTCCCCTGTTCCGCCAACCTCCCCATGCATCTCTCCCTCTCCTCTCCCTCTCCTCCCCTCCCCCTCTCCTCCCCCTCCTCTCCCTCCTCCCTCAACCTCTCCTCCCCCTCCTCTCCCTCTCCTCTCCCCCTCCTCTCCCTCTCCTTCCCCTCCTCTCCCTCTCCTCCCCCTCTCCTCTCCCTCTCCCTCTCCTTCCCTGCCCTCTCTAACTGCAGAAACACACAACAAAATTTGACAGACCTCATCTGGTGACATTCCTCACAAGAATGTCCATTCAAGTATTACCCCCCCCTCCCCTCTCTCCCTCTCTCCCCCTCCCCTCTCTCTCCCTCTCTCCTGCCACCCCTCCTCTCTCCCTCCCTCCACTCTCTGTCCTAATCACACCAGAACACCTACTCCACCCTCTCTGTCCTAATCACACCAGAACAACTACTCAGACCAGGACAGGACTAGATCAGACCAGGACAGGACTGAGGGTCCAGGACAGGACTAGATCAGACCAGGAAAGGACTAGATCAGACCAGGACAGGACTGAGGGTCCAGGACAGGACTAGATCAGACCAGGACAGGACTAGATCAGACCAGGACAGGACTACATCAGACCAGGACAGGACTAGATCAGACCAGGACAGGACCAGATCAGACCAGGACATGACCAGATCAGGATAGGACTAGATCAGACCGGGACAGGACTGACGGTCCAGGACAGGACTAGATCAGACCAGGAAAGGACTGGATCAGACCAGGACAGGAGTAGATCAGACCAGGACCAGATCAAACCAGGCCAAGACTAGATCAGACCAGGACAGGACCAGATCAGACCAGGACAGGACAAGATCAGACAAGGACAGGACCAGATCAGGACAGGACTAGATCAGACCGGGACAGGACTGACGGTCCAGGACAGGACTAGATCAGACCAGGAAAGGACTGGATCAGACCAGGACAGGACTAGATCAGACCAGCACAGGACTGAGGGTGCAGGACAGGACTAGATCAGACCAGGACAGGACTGAGGGTCCAGGACCAGGACAAGACCCACCGCCAGGAAATCTAGCCATGTCTGTCCCCAGACCTGAGGGGGTACCTATGTAACGTGGTCAGTAGTCTACAGTAACGTGGTCAATAGAATACAGTAACTTATGTAACGTGGTCAGAAGACTACAGTAACCTATGTAACGTGGTCAGTAGACTACAGTAACCTATGTAACGTGGTCAGTAGACTACAGTAACCTATGTAATGTGGTCAGTAGACTACAGTAACATGGTCAGTAGACTACAGTAACCTATGTAACGTGGTCAGTAGACTAGAGTAACGTGGTCAGTAGTCTACAGTAACGTGGTAGGCAGACTACAGTAACGTGGTCAGTAGACTACAGTAACCTATGTAACGTGGTCAGTAGACTACAGTAACCTATGTAATGTGGTCAGTAGACTAGAGTAACATGGTCAGTAGACTACAGTAACCTATGTAATGTGGTCAGTAGACTACAGTAACCTATGTAATGTGGTCAGTAGACTACAGTAACCTATGTAATGTGGTCAGTAGACTACAGTAACCTATGTAATGTGGTCAGTAGACTACAGTAACGTGGTCAGTAGACTACAGTAACCTATGTAACGTGGTCAGTAGATTACAGTCAGTAGACTACAGTAACCTATGTAACGTGGTCAGTAGACTACAGTAACGTGGTCAGTAGACTACAGTAACCTATGTAACATGGTCAGTAGACTACAGTAACATATGTAACGTGGTCAGTAGAGTAGTCAGTAGACTACAGTAACCTATGTAACGTGGTCAGTAGACTACAGTAACCTATGTAACGTGGTCAGTAGACTACAGTAACCTATGTAACGTGGTCAGTAGATTACAGTCAGTAGACTACAGTAACCTATGTAACGTGGTCAGTAGACTACAGTAACCTATGTAACGTGGTCAGTAGATTACAGTCAGTAGACTACAGTAACCTATGTAACGTGGTCAGTAGTCTACAGTAACGTGGTCAGTATTCTACAGTAACGTGGTCAGTAGACTACAGTAACGTGGTCAGTAGACTACAGTAACCTATGTAACGTGGTCAGTAGACTAGAGTAACATGGTCAGTAGACTACAATAACCTATGTAACGTGGTCAGTAGACTACAGTAAACTATATAACGTGGTCAGTAGTCTACAGTAACCTATGTAACGTGGTCAGTAGATTACAGTCAGTAGACTACAGTAACGTGGTCAGTAGACTACAGTAACCTATGTAACGTGGTCAGTAGACTACAGTAACCTATGTAACGTGGTCAGTAGATTACAGTCAGTAGACTACAGTAACCTATGTAACGTGGTCAGTAGCCTACAGTAACGTGGTCAGTAGACTACAGTAACCTATGTAACGTGGTCAGTAGAATACAGTAACCTATGTAATGTGGTCAGTAGACTAGAGTAACGTGGTCAGTAAACTACAGTAACCTATGTAATGTGGTCAGTAGACTACAGTAACCTATGTAACATGGTCAGTAGACTACAGTAACATATGTAACGTGGTCAGTAGATTACAGTCAGTAGACTACAGTAACCTATGTAACGTGGTCAGTAGACTACAGTAACCTATGTAACGTGGTCAATAGACTACAGTAATCTATGTAACGTGGTCAGTAGATTACAGTCAGTAGACTACAGTAACCTATGTAACGTGGTCAGTAGACTACAGTAACCTATGTAACGTGGTCAGTAGATTACAGTCAGTAGACTACAGTAACCTATGTAACGTGGTCAGTAGACTACAGTAACCTATGTAACGTGGTCAGTAGTCTACAGTAACGTGGTCAGTAGACTACAGTAACGTGGTCAGTACTCTACAGTAACGTGGTCAGTAGACTACAGTAACCTATGTAATGTGGTCAGTAGATTACAGTCAGTAGACTACAGTAACATATGTAACGTGGTCAGTAGACTACAGTAACTTATGTAACGTGGTCAGTACATTACAGTCAGTAGACTACAGTAACCTATGTAACGTGGTCAGTGGACTACAGTAACATATGTAACGTGGTCAGTAGATTACAGTCAGTAGACTACAGTAACATATGTAACGTGGTCAGTAGACTACAGTAACTTATGTAACGTGGTCAGTACATTACAGTCAGTAGACTACAGTAACCTATGTAACGTGGTCAGTAGACTACAGTAAACTATATAACGTGGTCAGTAGACTACAGTAACCTATGTAACGTGGCCAGTAGAGTACAGTAACCTATGTCATGTGGTCAGTAGAATACAGTAACCTATGTAATGTGGTCAGTAGACTACAGTAACGTGGTCAGTAGACTACAGTAACCTATGTAACGTGGTCAGTAGACTAGAGTAACGTGGTCAGTAGACTACAGTAACCTATGTAACGTGGTCAGTAGACTAGAGTAACATGGTCAGTAGACTACAATAACCTATGTAACGTGGTCAGTAGACTACAGTAAACTATATAACGTGGTCAGTAGACTACAGTAACCTATGTAACGTGGTCAGTAGTCTACAGTAACCTATGTAACGTGGTCAGTAGACTACAGTAACGTGGTCAGTAGACTACAGTAAACTATATAATGTGGTCAGTAGACTACAGTAAACTATGTAACGTGGTCAGTAGACTACAGTATCGCGGTCAGTAGACTACAGTAACCTATGTAACGTGGTCAGTAGACTACAGTATCGCGGTCAGTAGACTACAGTAACCTATGTAACGTGGTCAGTAGACTACAGTAACCTATGTAATGTGGTCAGTAGACTACAGTAACCTATGTATCGTGGTCAGTAGACTACAGTAACCTATGTAATGTGGTCAGTAGACTACAGTAACCTATGTATCGTGGTAAGTAGACTACAGTAACCTATGTAATGTGGTCAGTAGACTACAGTAAAGTGGTCAGTAGACTACAGTAACCTATGTAACATGGTCAGTAGACTACAGTAACATATGTAACGTGGTAAGTAGATTACAGTCAGTAGACTACAGTAACCACTGTAACGTGGTCAGTAGACTACAGTAACGTGGTCAGTAGACTACAGTAACCTATGTAACATGGTCAGTAGACTACAGTAACATATGTAACGTGGTCAGTAGATTACAGTCAGTAGACTACAGTAACCTATGTAACGTGGTCAGTAGACTACAGTAACCTATGTAACGTGGTCAGTAGATTACAGTCAGTAGACTACAGTAACCTATGTAACGTGGTCAGTAGTCTACAGTAACGTGGTCAGTATTCTACAGTAACGTGGTCAGTAGACTACAGTAACGTGGTCAGTAGACTACAGTAACCTATGTAACGTGGTCAGTAGACTAGAGTAACATGGTCAGTAGACTACAATAACCTATGTAACGTGGTCAGTAGACTACAGTAAACTATATAACGTGGTCAGTAGTCTACAGTAACCTATGTAACGTGGTCAGTAGATTACAGTCAGTAGACTACAGTAACGTGGTCAGTAGACTACAGTAACCTATGTAACGTGGTCAGTAGACTACAGTAACCTATGTAACGTGGTCAGTAGATTACAGTCAGTAGACTACAGTAACCTATGTAACGTGGTCAGTAGCCTACAGTAACGTGGTCAGTAGACTACAGTAACCTATGTAACGTGGTCAGTAGAATACAGTAACCTATGTAATGTGGTCAGTAGACTAGAGTAACGTGGTCAGTAAACTACAGTAACCTATGTAATGTGGTCAGTAGACTACAGTAACCTATGTAACATGGTCAGTAGACTACAGTAACATATGTAACGTGGTCAGTAGATTACAGTCAGTAGACTACAGTAACCTATGTAACGTGGTCAGTAGACTACAGTAACCTATGTAACGTGGTCAATAGACTACAGTAATCTATGTAACGTGGTCAGTAGATTACAGTCAGTAGACTACAGTAACCTATGTAACGTGGTCAGTAGACTACAGTAACCTATGTAACGTGGTCAGTAGATTACAGTCAGTAGACTACAGTAACCTATGTAACGTGGTCAGTAGACTACAGTAACCTATGTAACGTGGTCAGTAGTCTACAGTAACGTGGTCAGTAGACTACAGTAACGTGGTCAGTACTCTACAGTAACGTGGTCAGTAGACTACAGTAACCTATGTAATGTGGTCAGTAGATTACAGTCAGTAGACTACAGTAACATATGTAACGTGGTCAGTAGACTACAGTAACTTATGTAACGTGGTCAGTACATTACAGTCAGTAGACTACAGTAACCTATGTAACGTGGTCAGTGGACTACAGTAACATATGTAACGTGGTCAGTAGATTACAGTCAGTAGACTACAGTAACATATGTAACGTGGTCAGTAGACTACAGTAACTTATGTAACGTGGTCAGTACATTACAGTCAGTAGACTACAGTAACCTATGTAACGTGGTCAGTAGACTACAGTAAACTATATAACGTGGTCAGTAGACTACAGTAACCTATGTAACGTGGCCAGTAGAGTACAGTAACCTATGTCATGTGGTCAGTAGAATACAGTAACCTATGTAATGTGGTCAGTAGACTACAGTAACGTGGTCAGTAGACTACAGTAACCTATGTAACGTGGTCAGTAGACTAGAGTAACGTGGTCAGTAGACTACAGTAACCTATGTAACGTGGTCAGTAGACTAGAGTAACATGGTCAGTAGACTACAATAACCTATGTAACGTGGTCAGTAGACTACAGTAAACTATATAACGTGGTCAGTAGACTACAGTAACCTATGTAACGTGGTCAGTAGTCTACAGTAACCTATGTAACGTGGTCAGTAGACTACAGTAACGTGGTCAGTAGACTACAGTAAACTATATAATGTGGTCAGTAGACTACAGTAAACTATGTAACGTGGTCAGTAGACTACAGTATCGCGGTCAGTAGACTACAGTAACCTATGTAACGTGGTCAGTAGACTACAGTATCGCGGTCAGTAGACTACAGTAACCTATGTAACGTGGTCAGTAGACTACAGTAACCTATGTAATGTGGTCAGTAGACTACAGTAACCTATGTATCGTGGTCAGTAGACTACAGTAACCTATGTAATGTGGTCAGTAGACTACAGTAACCTATGTATCGTGGTAAGTAGACTACAGTAACCTATGTAATGTGGTCAGTAGACTACAGTAAAGTGGTCAGTAGACTACAGTAACCTATGTAACATGGTCAGTAGACTACAGTAACATATGTAACGTGGTAAGTAGATTACAGTCAGTAGACTACAGTAACCACTGTAACGTGGTCAGTAGACTACAGTAATGTGGTCAGTAGACTACAGTAACCTATGTAACATGGTCAGTAGACTACAGTAACATATGTAACGTGGTCAGTAGATTACAGTCAGTAGACTACAGTAGCCTATGTAACGTGGTCAGTAGACTACAGTAACCTATGTAACGTGGTCAGTAGATTACAGTCAGTAGACTACAGTAACATATGTAACGTGGTCAGTAGACTACAGTAACCTAAGTAACGTGGTTAGTACATCACAGTAACCTATGTATCGTGGTCAGTAGACTACAGTAACCTATGTAATGTGGTCAGTAGACTACAGTAACCTATGTATCGTGGAAAGTAGACTACAGTAACCTATGTAATGTGGTCAGTAGACTACAGTAACCTATGTAATGTGGTCAGTAGACTACAGTAACGTGGTCAGTAGACTACAGTAACCTATGTAACGTGGTCAGTAGACTACAGTAACATGGTCAGTAGACTACAGTAACATATGTAACGTGGTCAGTAGAGTACAGTCAGTAGACTACAGTAACCTATGTAACGTGGTCAGTAGACTACAGTAACCTATGTAACGTGGTCAGTAGACTACAGTAACCTATGTAACGTGGTCAGTAGATTACAGTCAGTAGACTACAGAAACCTATGTAACGTGGTCAGTAGACTACAGTAACCTATGTAACGTGGTCAATAGACTACAGTAACCTATGTAACGTGGTCAGTAGTCTACAGTAACGTGGTCAGTAGACTACAGTAACATGGTCAGTATTCTACAGTAACGTGGTCAGTAGACTACAGTAACCTATGTAACGTGGTCAGTAGATTACAGTCAGTAGACTACAGTAACATATGTAACGTGGTCAGTAGACTACAGTAACCTATGTAACGTGGTCAG
The DNA here is from genome assembly GCF_045791955.1 of Oncorhynchus clarkii lewisi. Taxonomy (NCBI): domain Eukaryota; kingdom Metazoa; phylum Chordata; class Actinopteri; order Salmoniformes; family Salmonidae; genus Oncorhynchus; species Oncorhynchus clarkii. The sequence continues at coordinate 91,654,051 of NC_092147.1, read as the reverse complement.
TACATTACAGTCAGTAGACTACAGTAACCTATGTAACGTGGTCAGTGGACTACAGTAACATATGTAACGTGGTCAGTAGATTACAGTCAGTAGACTACAGTAACCTATGTAACGTGGTCAGTAGACTACAGTAACCTATGTAATGTGGTCAGTAGACTACAGTAACCTATGTCATGTGGTCAGTAGACTACAGTAACCTATGTAACGTGATCAGTAGACTACAGTAACCTATGTAACGTGGTCAGTAGATTACACTCAGTAGACTACAGTAACCTATGTAACGTGGTCAGTAGACTACAGTAACCTATGTAATGTGGTCAGTAGTCTACAGTAACGTGGTCAGTAGACTACAGTAACCTATGTAACGTGGTCAGTAGATTACAGTCAGTAGACTACAGTAACATATGTAACGTGGTCAGTAGACTACAGTAACCTAAGTAACGTGGTTAGTACATTACAGTAACCTATGTATCATGGTCAGTAGACTACAGTAACCTATGTAATGTGGTCAGTAGACTACAGTAACCTATGTATCGTGGTAAGTAGACTACAGTAACCTATGTAATGTGGTCAGTAGACTACAGTAACCTATGTAATGTGGTCAGTAGACTAGAGTAACATGGTCAGTAGACTACAATAACCTATGTAACGTGGTCAGTAGACTACAGTAAACTATATAACGTGGTCAGTAGTCTACAGTAACCTATGTAACGTGGTCAGTAGATTACAGTCAGTAGACTACAGTAACGTGGTCAGTAGACTACAGTAACCTATGTAACGTGGTCAGTAGACTACAGTAACCTATGTAACGTGGTCAGTAGATTACAGTCAGTAGACTACAGTAACCTATGTAACGTGGTCAGTAGCCTACAGTAACGTGGTCAGTAGACTACAGTAACCTATGTAACGTGGTCAGTAGAATACAGTAACCTATGTAATGTGGTCAGTAGACTAGAGTAACGTGGTCAGTAAACTACAGTAACCTATGTAATGTGGTCAGTAGACTACAGTAACCTATGTAACATGGTCAGTAGACTACAGTAACATATGTAACGTGGTCAGTAGATTACAGTCAGTAGACTACAGTAACCTATGTAACGTGGTCAGTAGACTACAGTAACCTATGTAACGTGGTCAATAGACTACAGTAATCTATGTAACGTGGTCAGTAGATTACAGTCAGTAGACTACAGTAACCTATGTAACGTGGTCAGTAGACTACAGTAACCTATGTAACGTGGTCAGTAGATTACAGTCAGTAGACTACAGTAACCTATGTAACGTGGTCAGTAGACTACAGTAACCTATGTAACGTGGTCAGTAGTCTACAGTAACGTGGTCAGTAGACTACAGTAACGTGGTCAGTACTCTACAGTAACGTGGTCAGTAGACTACAGTAACCTATGTAATGTGGTCAGTAGATTACAGTCAGTAGACTACAGTAACATATGTAACGTGGTCAGTAGACTACAGTAACTTATGTAACGTGGTCAGTACATTACAGTCAGTAGACTACAGTAACCTATGTAACGTGGTCAGTGGACTACAGTAACATATGTAACGTGGTCAGTAGATTACAGTCAGTAGACTACAGTAACATATGTAACGTGGTCAGTAGACTACAGTAACTTATGTAACGTGGTCAGTACATTACAGTCAGTAGACTACAGTAACCTATGTAACGTGGTCAGTAGACTACAGTAAACTATATAACGTGGTCAGTAGACTACAGTAACCTATGTAACGTGGCCAGTAGAGTACAGTAACCTATGTCATGTGGTCAGTAGAATACAGTAACCTATGTAATGTGGTCAGTAGACTACAGTAACGTGGTCAGTAGACTACAGTAACCTATGTAACGTGGTCAGTAGACTAGAGTAACGTGGTCAGTAGACTACAGTAACCTATGTAACGTGGTCAGTAGACTAGAGTAACATGGTCAGTAGACTACAATAACCTATGTAACGTGGTCAGTAGACTACAGTAAACTATATAACGTGGTCAGTAGACTACAGTAACCTATGTAACGTGGTCAGTAGTCTACAGTAACCTATGTAACGTGGTCAGTAGACTACAGTAACGTGGTCAGTAGACTACAGTAAACTATATAATGTGGTCAGTAGACTACAGTAAACTATGTAACGTGGTCAGTAGACTACAGTATCGCGGTCAGTAGACTACAGTAACCTATGTAACGTGGTCAGTAGACTACAGTATCGCGGTCAGTAGACTACAGTAACCTATGTAACGTGGTCAGTAGACTACAGTAACCTATGTAATGTGGTCAGTAGACTACAGTAACCTATGTATCGTGGTCAGTAGACTACAGTAACCTATGTAATGTGGTCAGTAGACTACAGTAACCTATGTATCGTGGTAAGTAGACTACAGTAACCTATGTAATGTGGTCAGTAGACTACAGTAAAGTGGTCAGTAGACTACAGTAACCTATGTAACATGGTCAGTAGACTACAGTAACATATGTAACGTGGTAAGTAGATTACAGTCAGTAGACTACAGTAACCACTGTAACGTGGTCAGTAGACTACAGTAATGTGGTCAGTAGACTACAGTAACCTATGTAACATGGTCAGTAGACTACAGTAACATATGTAACGTGGTCAGTAGATTACAGTCAGTAGACTACAGTAGCCTATGTAACGTGGTCAGTAGACTACAGTAACCTATGTAACGTGGTCAGTAGATTACAGTCAGTAGACTACAGTAACATATGTAACGTGGTCAGTAGACTACAGTAACCTAAGTAACGTGGTTAGTACATCACAGTAACCTATGTATCGTGGTCAGTAGACTACAGTAACCTATGTAATGTGGTCAGTAGACTACAGTAACCTATGTATCGTGGAAAGTAGACTACAGTAACCTATGTAATGTGGTCAGTAGACTACAGTAACCTATGTAATGTGGTCAGTAGACTACAGTAACGTGGTCAGTAGACTACAGTAACCTATGTAACGTGGTCAGTAGACTACAGTAACATGGTCAGTAGACTACAGTAACATATGTAACGTGGTCAGTAGAGTACAGTCAGTAGACTACAGTAACCTATGTAACGTGGTCAGTAGACTACAGTAACCTATGTAACGTGGTCAGTAGACTACAGTAACCTATGTAACGTGGTCAGTAGATTACAGTCAGTAGACTACAGAAACCTATGTAACGTGGTCAGTAGACTACAGTAACCTATGTAACGTGGTCAATAGACTACAGTAACCTATGTAACGTGGTCAGTAGTCTACAGTAACGTGGTCAGTAGACTACAGTAACATGGTCAGTATTCTACAGTAACGTGGTCAGTAGACTACAGTAACCTATGTAACGTGGTCAGTAGATTACAGTCAGTAGACTACAGTAACATATGTAACGTGGTCAGTAGACTACAGTAACCTATGTAACGTGGTCAGTACATTACAGTCAGTAGACTACAGTAACCTATGTAACGTGGTCAGTGGACTACAGTAACATATGTAACGTGGTCAGTAGATTACAGTCAGTAGACTACAGTAACCTATGTAACGTGGTCAGTAGACTACAGTAACCTATGTAATGTGGTCAGTAGACTACAGTAACCTATGTCATGTGGTCAGTAGACTACAGTAACCTATGTAACGTGATCAGTAGACTACAGTAACCTATGTAACGTGGTCAGTAGATTACACTCAGTAGACTACAGTAACCTATGTAACGTGGTCAGTAGACTACAGTAACCTATGTAATGTGGTCAGTAGTCTACAGTAACGTGGTCAGTAGACTACAGTAACCTATGTAACGTGGTCAGTAGATTACAGTCAGTAGACTACAGTAACATATGTAACGTGGTCAGTAGACTACAGTAACCTAAGTAACGTGGTTAGTACATTACAGTAACCTATGTATCATGGTCAGTAGACTACAGTAACCTATGTAATGTGGTCAGTAGACTACAGTAACCTATGTATCGTGGTAAGTAGACTACAGTAACCTATGTAATGTGGTCAGTAGACTACAGTAACCTATGTAATGTGGTCAGTAGACTACAGTAACGTGGTCAGTAGACTACAGTAACCTATGTAACGTGGTCAGTAGACTACAGTAACATATGTTACGTGGTCAGTAGATTACAGTCAGTAGACTACAGTAACCACTGTAACGTGGTCAGTAGACTACAGTAACATGGTCAGTAGACTACAGTAACATATGTAACGTGGTCAGTAGAGTACAGTCAGTAGACTACAGTAACCTATGTAACGTGGTCAGTAGACTACAGTAACCTATGTAACGTGGTCAGTAGACTACAGTAACCTATGTAACGTGGTCAGTAGATTACAGTCAGTAGACTACAGAAACCTATGTAACGTGGTCAGTAGACTACAGTAACCTATGTAACGTGGTCAATAGACTACAGTAACCTATGTAACGTGGTCAGTAGTCTACAGTAACGTGGTCAGTAGACTACAGTAACATGGTCAGTATTCTACAGTAACGTGGTCAGTAGACTACAGTAATGTGGTCAGTAGATTACAGTAAGTTGGTCAGCAGACTACAGTAATGTGGTCAGTAGTCTACAGTAACCTGCTTCAAAGAGGAAGGGTAGGTAGTCCAGACACACTGGTAAAGATTTCCGGCCGGCAGGAACACCGACAGTGAGGGCTTTTCAAACGCGCTTTGTTGTCAGTAGACTACAGTAACGTGGTTTGTTGTCAGTAGACTACAGTAACGTGGTTTGTTGTCAGTAGACTACAGTAACGTGGTTTGTTGTCAGTAGACTACAGTAACGTGGTTTGTTGTCAGTAGACTACAGTAACGTGGTTTGTTGTCAGTAGACTACAGTAACGTGGTTTGTTGTCAGTAGACTACAATAACGTGGTTAGTTGCCAGTAGACTACAGTAACGTGGTTTGTTGCCAGTAGACTACAGTAACGTGGTTTGTTGTCAGTAGACTACAGTAACGTGGTTTGTTGCCAGTAGACTACAGTAACGTGGTTTGTTGCCAGTAGACTACAGTAACGTGGTTTGTTGTCAGTAGACTACAGTAACGTGGTTTGTTGTCAGTAGACTACAGTAACGTGGTTTGTTGTCAGTAGACTACAGTAACGTGGTTTGTTGTCAGTAGACTACAGTAACGTGGTTTGTTGTCAGTAGACTACAGTAACGTGGTTTGTTGTCAGTAGACTACAGTAACGTGGTTTGTTGTCAGTAGACTACAGTAACGTGGTTTGTTGCCAGTAGACTACAGTAACGTGGTTTGTTGTCAGTAGACTACAGTAACGTGGTTTGTTGTCAGTAGACTACAGTAACGTGGTTTGTTGTCAGTAGACTACAGTAACGTGGTTTGTTGTCAGTAGACTACAGTAACGTGGTTTGTTGTCAGTAGACTACAGTAACGTGGTTTGTTGTCAGTAGACTACAGTAACGTGGTTTGTTGTCAGTAGACTACAGTAATGTGGTTTGTTGCCATTTTTTGTGGTATTGGAACAAAATGTCCAGAATGTAAAACAACTTGATCAACCGGTTCCTTTCAGAATAACGGTTCTGTTCTGGAACAGCTGTATCATTGGAATGTGATACATAACAGGGTGTGCTTGAGGACCATGCGGACAACTTCGAGCGGTAGGGGAGGCTGTTTGGAGTGTTTATCCGACTGGATTATGCCCCCCCCCAACCAAAGTTGCGCTGCTGAGGAACAGTATCGATCACTTTGGTTTTCGGTTCGGGTTCCTCAAAAAATGTAGTTGTTTTCCAGTCTTGGGTTGTGTTCCCTTAAGCGGTTCCAAACCTAGGACAGTGGTATGGTAGTGGGACTGGGACAGTGGTATGGTAGGGAGACTGGGACAGTCAGCTGTAGAGTCAGGACAGTGGTATGGTAGTGGGACTGGGACAGTGGTATGGTAGGGAGACTGGGACAGTCAGCTGTAGAGTCAGGACAGTGGTATGGTAGTGGGACTGGGACAGTGGTATGGTAGGGAGACTGGGACAGTCAGCTGTAGAGTCAGGACAGTGGTATGGTAGTAGGACTGGGACAGTGGTATGGTAGGGAGACTGGGACAGTCAGCTGTAGAGTTAGGACAGTGGTATGGTAGTGGGACTGGGACAGTGGTATGGTAGGGAGACTGGGACAGTCAGCTGTAGAGTCAGGACAGTGGTATGGTAGTGGGACTGGGACAGTGGTATGGTAGGGAGACTGGGACAGTCAGCTGTAGAGTCAGGACAGTGGTATGGTAGTGAGACTGGGAGAGTGGCATGGTAGTGAGACTGGGACAGTCAGCTGGACAGTCAGCTGTAGTCATGACAGTGGCATGGTAGTGAGACTGGGACAGTGGCATGGTAGTGAGACTGGGACAGTCAGCTGTAGAGTCAGGACAGTGGCATGGTAGTGGGACTGGGAGAGTGGCATGGTAGTGAGACTGGGACAGTCAGCTGGACAGTCAGCTGTAGAGTCAGGACAGTGTTATGGTAGTGAGACTGGGACAGTCAGCTGTAGAGTCAGGACAGTGGCATGGTAGTGAGACTGGGACAGTCAGCTGTAGAGTCAGGACAGTGGTATGGTAGTGAGACAGTCACGTGTAGAGTCAGGACAATGGAATGGTAGTGAGACTGGGACAGTCAGCTATAGAGTCAAGACAGTGGTATGGTAGTGAGACAGTCAGGTGTAGAGTCAGGACAGTGGTATGGTAGTGAGACTAGGACAGTCAGCTGTAGAGTCAGGACAATGGAATGGTAGTGAGACTGGGACAGTGGCATGGTAGTGAGACTGGGACAGTCAGCTGAACAGTCAGCTGTAGAGTCAGGACAGTGGTATGGTAGTGAGACTGGGACAGTCAGCTGTAGAGTCAGGGCAGTGTTATGGTAGTGAGACTGGGACAGTTAGCTGTAGAGTCAGGACAGTGGTATGGTAGTGAGACAATCAGGTGTAGAGTCAGGACAATGGAATGGTAGTGAGACTGGGACAGTCAGCTCTAGAGTCAAGACAGTGGTATGGTAGTGAGACAGTCAGGTGTAGATCAAGGACAGTGGTATGGTAGTGAGACTGGGACAGTAAGCTGTAGAGTCAGGACAGTGGTATGGTAGTGAGACTAGGACAGTCAGCTGTAGAGTCAGGACAATGGAATGGTAGTGAGACTGGGACAGT
>NC_092147.1:91454422-91641922 GCF_045791955.1 Oncorhynchus clarkii lewisi | reverse complement strand
AGCCTCCTGAACAGGGCTGTGTTACCATTCTGTTAAAGACAGTCAGATATTACTATTACTGTGACCCCTAACCTCTAACCCAGCCTCCTGGCTATGGACAGGGCTGTGTTACCATTCTGTTAAAGACAGTCAGATATTACTATTACTGTGACCCCTAACCCCTAACCCTTGACCCCTAACCCAGCCTCCTGGACAGGGCTGTGTTACCATTCTGTTAAAGACAGTCAGATATTACTATTACTGTGACCCCTAACCCCTAACCCCTAACCCAGCCTCCTGGACAGGGCTGTGTTACCATTCTGTTAAAGACAGTCAGATATTACTATTACTGTGACCTCTAACCCCTAACCCAGCCTCCTGGACAGGGCTGTGTTACCATTCTGTTAAAGACAGTCAGATATTACTATTACTGTGACCCCTAACCCCTAACCCATCCTCATGTGTCAGTATCTACTGTTTATACTACCAAAGACAATAGATGGAACACTGTGTGTTTGTGATGTGACTGTTATAGTGCATGCTAATGACAGCCTACTGTGTATGAGATAGTGTTGGTGACTGTGTATTTCACTGTGCAGTCCCAGCTGTGGGGGCACTGGGTAATGTCAATGTCTCCCAGAATCCTGTGCTCACCACAGTCAGCTCATTTGGGGAGAGTCTGTGCTGCAGCAGGAGTGTGTGTTCTCACCACAGTGACTTGGTTGGGAGAGGCTCTGTGCTGCAGCAGGAGTGTGTGTTCTCACCACAGTGACTTGGTTGGGAGAGGCTCCGTGCTGCAGCAGGTGTGTGTGTTCTCACCACAGTGACTTGGTTGGGAGAGGCTCTGTGCTGCAGCAGGTGTGTGTGTTCTCACCACAGTGACTTGGTTGGGAGAGGCTCTGTGCTGCAGCAGGTGTGTGTGTTCTCACCACAGTGACTTGGTTGGGAGAGGCTCCGTGCTGCAGCAGTAGGTTGATGATGTGGGTGTGGCCTTGCTGGGCCGCCTGATGGAGGGGGGTGTATCCGTTCTGAAGGGGGAGGAGGAGAGGTCAGACACACCTCTTTAATTAAACATACCAACACATACCCACTCCAACACCCACACCTACAACCATCAACATCCATTGTATATAGAAATGTTAAATCTGGAGGGGAGCCTAACCTGTGACCCCTGACTCCTATCCCATAAATCAAACATTAACATCTATATAGATATGTTCAATCTGGAGGGGAGCCTAACCTTGGTTTTGGCATTGATCTTGGCCTGGTTCTTTAGCAGGAAGTTGACCATCTTCACGTTTCCATAGTGACACGCCACATGCAGCGGAGTGTATCCCATCTAGGGAAACAGAAATCAAGTGTTATGCCTGGTGTGACCACTAGTGTATCCCGTCTAGGGAAACAGAAATCAAGTGTTATGCCTGATGTGACCACCAGTGAATCCCATCTAGGGAAACAGAAATCAAGTGTTATGCCTGGTGTGACCACTAGTGTATCCCATCTAGGGAAACAGAAATCAAGTGTTATGCCTGGTGTGACCACTAGTGTATCCCATCTAGGGAAACAGAAATCAAGTGTTATGCCTGGTGTGACCACTAGTGTATCCCATCTAGGGAACCAGAAATCAAGTGTTATGCCTGGTGTGACCACTAGTGTATCCCATCTAGGGAAACAGAAACAGAAATCAAGTGTTATGCCTGGTGTGACCACTAGTGTATCCCATCTAGGGAAACAGAAACAGAAATCAAGTGTTATGCCTGGTGTGACCACTAGTGTATCCCATCTAGGGAAACAGAAATCAAGTGTTATGCCTGGTGTGACCACTAGTGTATCCCATCTAGGGAAACAGAAACATAAATCAAGTGTTATGCCTGGTGTGACCACTGGTGTATCCCATCTAGGGTAACAGAAATCAAGTGTTATGCCTGGTGTGACCACTAGTGTATCCCATCTAGGGAAACAGAAACAGAAATCAAGTGTTATGCCTGGTGTGACCACTAGTGTATCCCATCTAGGGAAACAGAAATCAAGTGTTATGCCTGGTGTGACCACTAGTGTATCCCATCTAGGGAAACAGAAATCAAGTGGTATGCCTGGGAAGCCACTTCTAAAGCTACATTCACAATCATGTTCAATGGTTTCAGGAGACATTCTGAAACCTTCAAGCATGTTGATTCAAAAAACTGTTTGATGCGTGCTGACCTAGATTATAGCAGAATGGATACGGCATTTAGTGAGTTAATGTTGTTGTAGTGTTATAGTCAGGTCTGTATGTAGATAGCAGAGCTTGTTAGAGTTGTCGTGTTTCAGTGTTGAAGTGTACTGTTGTAGTGTACTGTGTTGTAGTGTACTGTTGTAGTGTTTCAGTGTTGTAGTGTACTGTTGTAGTGTTGTACAGTTGTAGTGTTTCAGTGTTGTATTGTAGTGTTGTAGTGTTTCAGTGTTGTATTGTAGTGTCAAATCAAAATCAAATCAAATCAAATTTTATTTGTCACATACACATGGTTAGCAGATGTTAATGCGAGTGTAGCGAAATGCTTGTGCTTCTAGTTCCGACAATGCAGTAATAACCAACAAGTAATCTAACTAACAATTCCAAAACTACTGTCTTGTACACAGTGTGAGGGGATAAAGAATATGTACATAAGGATATATGAATGAGTGATGGTACAGAGCAGCATAGGCAGATACAGTAGATTGTATCGAGTACAGTATATACATATGAGATGAGTATGTAAACAAAGTGGCATAGTTAAAGTGGCTAGTGATACATGTATTACATAAGGATACAGTCGATGATATAGAGTACAGTATATACGTATGCCTATGAGATGAATAATGTAGGGTAAGTAACATTATATAAGGTAGCATTGTTTAAAGTGGCTAGTGATATATTTACATCATTTCCCATCAATTCCCATTATTAAAGTGGCTGGAGTTGAGTCAGTGTCAGTGTGTTGGCAGCAGCCACTCAATGTTAGTGGTGGCTGTTTAACAGTCTGATAGCCTTGAGATAGAAGCTGTTTTTCAGTCTCTCGGTCCCAGCTTTGATGCACCTGTACTGACCTCGCCTTCTGGATGATAGCGGGGTGAACAGGCAGTGGCTCGGGTGGTTGATGTCCTTGATGATCTTTATGGCCTTCCTGTGACATCGGGTGGTGTAGGTGTCCTGGAGGGCAGGTAGTTTGCCCCCGGTGATGCGTTGTGCAGACCTCACTACCCTCTGGAGAGCCTTACGGTTGAGGGCGGAGCAGTTGCCGTACCAGGCGGTGATACAGCCCGCCAGGATGCTCTCGATTGTGCATCTGTAGAAGTTTGTGAGTGCTTTTGGTGACAAGCCGAATTTCTTCAGCCTCCTGAGGTTGAAGAGGCGCTGCTGCGCCTTCTTCACAATGCTGTCTGTGTGAGTGGACCAATTCAGTTTGTCTGTGATGTGTATGCCGAGGAACTTAAAACTTGCTACCCTCTCCACTACTGTTCCATCGATGTGGATAGGGGGGTGTTCCCTCTGCTGTTTCCTGAAGTCCACAATCATCTCCTTAGTTTTGTTGACGTTGAGTGTGAGGTTATTTTCCTGACACCACACTCCGAGGGCCCTCACCTCCTCCCTGTAGGCCGTCTCGTCGTTGTTGGTAATCAAGCCTACCACTGTTGTGTCGTCCGCAAACTTGATGATTGAGTTGGAGGCGTGCGTGGCCACGCAGTCGTGGGTGAACAGGGAGTACAGGAGAGGGCTCAGAACGCACCCTTGTGGGGCCCCAGTGTTGAGGATCAGCGGGGAGGAGATGTTGTTGCCTACCCTCACCACCTGGGGGCGGCCCGTCAGGAAGTCCAGTACCCAGTTGCACAGGGCGGGGTCGAGACCCAGGGACTCGAGCTTGATGACGAGCTTGGAGGGTACTATGGTGTTGAATGCCGAGCTGTAGTCAATGAACAGCATTCTCACATAGGTATTCCTCTTGTCCAGATGGGTTAGGGCAGTGTGCAGTGTGGTTGAGATTGCATCGTCTGTGGACCTATTTGGGCGGTAAGCAAATTGGAGTGGGTCTAGGGTGTCAGGTAGGGTGGAGGTGATATGGTCCTTGACTAGTCTCTCAAAGCACTTCATGATGACGGAAGTGAGTGCTACGGGGCGGTAGTCGTTTAGCTCAGTTACCTTAGCTTTCTTGGGAACAGGAACAATGGTGGCCCTCTTGAAGCATGTGGGAACAGCAGACTGGTATAGGGATTGATTGAATATGTCCGTAAACACACCGGCCAGCTGGTCTGCGCATGCTCTGAGGGCGCGGCTGGGGATGCCGTCTGGGCCTGCAGCCTTGCGAGGGTTAACACGTTTAAATGTCTTACTCACCTCGGCTGCAGTGAAGGAGAGACCGCAAGTTTTCGTTGCAGGCCGTGTCAGTGGCACTGTATTGTCCTCAAAGCGGGCAAAAAAGTTATTTAGTCTGCCTGGGAGCAGGACATCCTGGTCCGTGACTGGGCTGGAATTCTTTCTGTAGTCCGTGATTGACTGTAGACCCTGCCACATGCCTCTTGTGTCTGAGCCGTTGAATTGAGATTCTACTTTGTCTCTGTACTGACGCTTAGCTTGTTTGATAGCCTTGCGGAGGGAATAGCTGCACTGTTTGTATTCGGTCATGTTACCAGACACCTTGCCCTGATTAAAAGCAGTGGTTCGTGCTTTCAGTTTCACACGAATGCTGCCATCAATCCACGGTTTCTGGTTAGGGAATGTTTTAATCGTTGCTATGGGAACGACATCTTCAACGCACGTTCTAATGAACTCGCACACCGAATCAGCGTATTCGTCAATGTTGTTGTCTGACGCAATACGAAACATGTCCCAGTCCACGTGATGGAAGCAGTCTTGGAGTGTGGAGTCAGCTTGGTCGGACCAGCGTTGGACAGACCTCAGCGTGGGAGCCTCTTGTTTTAGTTTCTGTCTGTAGGCAGGGATCAACAAAATGGAGTCGTGGTCAGCTTTTCCGAAAGGGGGGCGGGGCAGGGCCTTATATGCGTCGCGGAAGTTAGAGTAACAATGATCCAAGGTCTTTCCACCCCTGGTTGCGCAATCGATATGCTGATAAAATTTGGGGAGTCTTGTTTTCAGATTAGCCTTGTTAAAATCCCCAGCTACAATGAATGCAGCCTCCGGATAAATGGTTTCCAGTTTGCAAAGAGTCAAATAAAGTTCATTCAGAGCCAACGATGTGTCTGCTTGGGGGGGGATATATACGGCTGTGATTATAATCGAAGAGAATTCTCTTGGTAGATAATGCGGTCTACATTTGATTGTGAGGAATTCTAAATCAGGTGAACAGAAGGATTTGAGTTCCTGTATGTTTCTTTCATCACACCATGTCACGTTAGTCATAAGGCATACGCCCCCGCCCCTCTTTTTACCAGAAAGATGTTTTTTCCTGTCTGCGCGATGCGTGGAGAAACCTGTTGGCTGCACCACTTCGGATAGCGTCTCTCCAGTAAGCCACGTTTCCGTGAAGCAAAGAACGTTACAGTCTCTGATGTCCCTCTGGAATGCTACCCTTGCTCGGATTTCATCAACCTTGTTGTCAAGAGACTGGACATTGGCAAGAAGAATGCTAGGGAATGGTGCACGATGTGCCCGTCTCCGGAGTCTGACCAGAAGACCGCCTCGTTTCCCTCTTTTTCGGAGTCGTTTTTGTGTTTCACTGTTGTAGTGTTTCAGTGTTGTAGTGTACAGTGTTGTAGTGTAGTGTTGTAGAGTACAGTTATAGTGTTTCAGTGTTGTATTGTAGTGTTGTAGTGTAGTGTTGTAGTGTTTCAGTGTTGTAGTGTTGTAGTGTTTCAGTGTTGTAGTGTACTGTTGTAGTGTAGTGATGTAGTGTTTCAGTGTTGTAGTGTACTGTTGTAGTGTAGTGATGTAGTGTTTCAGTGTTGTAGTGTTGTAGTGTTTCAGTGTTGTATTGTAGTGTTGTAGTGTAGTGATGTAGTGTTTCACTGTTGCATTGTACAGTGTTGTATTGTAGTGTTGTAGAGTACAGTTCTAGTGTTTCAGTGTTGTAGTGTTTCAGTGTTGTATTGTAGTGTTGTAGAGTACAGTTGTAGTGTTTCAGTGTTGTATTGTAGTGTTGTATTGTAGTGTTGTATTGTAGGGTTTCAGTGTAGTAGTGATTCAGTGTTGTAGTGATTCAGTGTTGTAGTGTTTCAGTGGTGTAGTGTACTGTTGTAGTGTTGTAGAGTACAGTTGTAGTGTTTCAGTGTTGTATTGTAGTGTTGTATTGTAGTGTTGTAGTGTTTCAGTGTTGTAGTTACCGATCCTCGACTTCGGCGATGTCATCTACAAAATGGCTTCCAACACTCTACTCAGCAAACTGGATGCAGTCTATCACAGTGCCATCCGTTTTGTCACTAAAGCACCTTATACCACCCACCACTGCGACTTGTATTCTCTAGTCGGCTGGCCCTCGCTACATATTCGTCGCCAGACCCACTGGCTCCAGGTCATCTACAAGTCCTTGCTAGGTAAAGCTCCGCCTTATCTCAGTTCACTGGTCACGATGGCAACACCCATCCGTAGCACTCGCTCCAGCAGGTGTATCTCACTGATCATCCCTAAAGCCAACACCTCATTTGGCCGCCTTTTGTTCCAGTACTCTGCTGCCTGTGACTGGAACGAATTGCAAAAATCGCTGAAGTTGGAGACTTTTATCTCCCTCACCAACTTCAAACATCTGCTATCTGAGCAGCTAACCGATCGCTGCAGCTGTACATAGTCTATTGGTAAATAGCCCACCCATTTTCACCTACCTCATCCCCATACTGTTTTTATTTATTTACTTTTCTGCTCTTTTGCACACCAATATCTCTACCTGTACATGACCATCTGATCATTTATCACTCCAGTGTTAATCTGCTAAATTGTAATTATTCGCCTACCTCCTCATGCCTTTTGCACACATTGTATATAGACTCCCCTTTTTTTTCTACTGTGTTACTGACTTGTTAATTGTTTACTCCATGTGAAACTCTGTGTTGTCTGTTCACACTGCTATGCCTTATCTTGGCCAGGTCGCAGTTGCAAATGAGAACTTGTTCTCAACTAGCCTACCTGGTTAAATAAAGGTGAAATAAAAAAAAAAAAGTAGTGTTGTAGAGTACAGTTGTAGTGTTTCAGTGTTGTAGTGATTCAGTGTTGTAGTGTTTCAGTGTAGTAGTGTTTCAGTGTTGTAGTGTTTCAGTATTGTAGTGTTTCAGTGTTGTAGAGTTTCAGTGTTGCAGTCATTCAGTGTTGTAGTGTTTCAGTGTAGTAGTGATTCAGTGGTGTAGTGATTCAGTGTTGTAGTGTTTCAGTGTAGTAGTGTTTCAGTGTTGTAGTGTTTCAGTATTGTAGTGTTTCAGTGTTGTAGAGTTTCAGTGTTGCAGTCATTCAGTGTTGTAGTGTTTCTGTGTAGTAGTGATTCAGTGTTGTAGTAATTCAGTGTTTCAGAATACTGTTGTACAGTTTCAGCGTAGTACTGTAGTGTTGTAGAGTACTGTTGTAGTGTAGTAGTGAATTTAATTTTTTTTTTAATTTAAACTTTATTTAACTAGGCAAGTCAGTTAAGAACAACTTCTTATTTACAATGAAGGCCTAGGAACAGGGGCCTCTCTCTCGTCTCTCTGGTCCTTATCTCTCATCTCTCTGGTCCTTCTCTCTCATCTCTCTGGTCTTTCTCTCTCTGGGGTCTCTCTCTCTCTCTCTCCCTCTCTTTGGTCTCTCTCTCTGGGTTTCTAGACCTTCTGGTCTCTCTCTCCTCTCTGGGTTTCTAGACCTTCTGGTCTCTCCTCTCTGGGTTTCTAGTCCTCCTAGTCTCTCCTCTCTGGGTTTCTAGTCCTCCTGGTCTCTCCTCTCTGGGTTTCTAGTCCTCCTGGTCTCTCCTCTCTGGGTTTCTAGTCCTCCTGGTCTCTCCTTTCTGGGTTTGTAGACCTTCTGGTCTCTCTCTCTGAGTTTCTAGTCCTCCTGGTCTCTCTCTGGGTTTCTAGACCTTCTGGTCTCTCTCTGGGTTTCTAGACCTTCTGGTCTCTCTCTGGGTTTCTAGTCCTCCTGGTCTCTCTCTGGGTTTCTAGTCCTCCTGGTCCCTCTCTGGGTTTCTAGACCTTCTGCTCTCTCTGTTGTGTTTCTCAATTAGTGTTCTGCAGTGAGGTTTCAGGAGGGACCAGCCGACCTACACGGCTGTCAGACCAGAGTTGAACATGTGTACGTGTGTGTGTGTACCTTAGTCTCTGGGTCAACAGTGGCCCCCTGGTTAACCAGCACCTCAGCTACGTTGACCTTGTCGTCCTGAGCTGCCAGGTGGAGAGGAGTCAGACCACTCTGAGAGGAGAGGACACAGGACAAGACATAACACATTACAACACAGGACAGGACACAGGACAGGACATACCACATTAGAACACAGGACAGGACATACCACATTACAACACAGGACAGGACATACCACATTAGAACACAGGACAGGACATACCACATTACAACACAGGACAGGACATACGACATTAGCACACAGGACAGGACATACCACATTACAACACAGGACAGGACATACCACATTAGAACACAGGACAGGACATACCACATTAGAACACAGGACAGGACATACCACATTAGAACACAGGACAGGACATACGACATTAGAACACAGGACAGGACATACCACATTAGAACACAGGACAGGACACATTAGAACACAGGACAGGACATACCACATTACAACACAGGACAGGACATACCACATTAGAACACAGGACAGGACATACCACATTACAACACAGGATATGACATACCAAATTAGAACACAGGACAGGACATGCCACATTAGAACACAGGATATGAAATACCACATTAGAACACAGGATATGACATACCAAATTAGAACACAGGACATGACATACCACATTAGAACACAGGACAGGACATACCACATTAGAACACAGGACATGACATACCACATTAGAACACAGGACAGGACATACCACATTAGAACACAGGACAGGACATACCACATTAGAACACAGGATAGGACATACCACATTAGAACACAGGACAGGACACATTAGAACACAGGATAGGACATACCACATTAGAACACAGGATAGGAAATACCACATTAGAACACAGGACATACCACATTAGAACACAGGAAAGGACATACCACATTAGAACAAAGGACAGGACATACCACATTAGAACACAGGACATGACATACCACATTAGAACACAGGACAGGATATACCACATTAGAACACAGGACATACCACATTAGAACACAGGACAGAACATACCACATTAGAACACAGGACAGGACATACCACATTAGAACAAAGGACAGGACATGACATACCACATTAGAACACAGGACAGGACATACCACATTAGAACACAGGACAGAACATACCACATTAGAACACAGGATATGACATACCACATTACAACACAGGACAGGACATACCACATTAGAACACAGGACAGGACATACCACATTAGAACACAGGACAGGACATACCACATTAGAACACAGGACAGGACATACCACATTAGAACACAGGACAGGACATACCACATTAGAACACAGGACAGGACATACCACATTAGAACACAGGACATACCACATTAGAACATAGGACATACCACATTAGAACACAGGACAGGACATACCACATTAGAACACAGGACATACCACATTAGAACACAGGACGTACCACATTAGAACACAGGACAGGACATACCACATTAGAACACAGGATAGGACATACCACATTAGAACACAGGACATGACATACCACATTAGAACACAGGATAGGACATACCACATTAGAACACAGGACAGGACATACCACATTAGAACACAGGACAGGACATACCACATTAGAACACAGGACAGGACATACCACATTAGAACACAGGACAGGACATACCCCATTAGAACACAGGACATACCACATTAGAACACAGGACATACCACATTAGAACACAGGACATACCACATTAGAACACAGGACATACCACATTAGAACACAGGACAGGGCATACCACATTAGAACACAGGACATACCACATTAGAACACAGGACATACCACATTAGAACACAGGACAGGACATACCACATTAGAACACAGGACAGGACATACCACATTAGAACAAAGGACAGGACATACCACATTAGGACACAGGACAGGACATACCACATTAGAACACAGGACAGGACATACCACATTAGAACACAGGACAGGTCATACCACATTAGAACACAGGATAGGACATACCACATTAGAACACAGGACAGGACACATTAGAACACAGGATAGGACATACCACATTAGAACACAGGATAGGAAATACCACATTAGAACACAGGACATACCACATTAGAACACAGGACAGGACATACCACATTAGAACACAGGACATACCACATTAGAACACAGGACATACCACATTAGAACACAGGACAGGACATACCACATTAGAACACAGGATAGGACATACCACATTAGAACACAGGACATACCACATTAGAACACAGGACATACCACATTAGAACACAGGACAGGACATACCACATTAGAACACAGGACATACCACATTAGAACACAGGACATACCACATTAGAACACAGGACAGGACATACCACATTAGAACACAGGACAGGACATACCACATTAGAACACAGGACATACCACATTAGAACACAGGACATACCACATTAGAACACAGGACAGGACATACCACATTAGAACACAGGATAGGACATACCACATTAGAACACAGGACATGACATACCACATTAGAACACAGGATAGGACATACCACATTAGAACATAGGACAGGACATACCACATTAGAACACATGACATACCACATTAGAACACAGGACAGGACATACCACATTAGAACACAGGACATACCACATTAGAACACAGGACATGACACATCACATTAGAACACAGGACAGGACATACCACATTAGAACACAGGACAGGACATACCACATTAGAACACAGGACAGGACATACCACATTAGAACACAGGACATGACACACCACATTAGAACACAGGACAGGACATACCACATTAGAACACAGGACAGGACATACCACATTAGAACACAGGACAGGACATACCACATTAGAACACAGGACAGGACATACCACATTAGAACACAGGACAGGACATACCACATTAGAACACAGGACATACCACATTAGAACACAGGACATACCACATTAGAACACAGGACATACCACATTAGAACACAGGACAGGACATACCACATTAGAACACAGGACATACCACATTAGAAGACAGGACGTACCACATTAGAACACAGGACAGGACATACCACATTAGAACACAGGATAGGACATACCACATTAGAACACAGGACATGACATACCACATTAGAACACAGGATAGGACATACCACATTAGAACACAGGACAGGACATACCACATTAGAACACAGGACAGGACATACCACATTAGAACACAGGACAGGACATACCACATTAGAACACAGGACAGGACATACCCCATTAGAACACAGGACATACCACATTAGAACACAGGACATACCACATTAGAACACAGGACATACCACATTAGAACACAGGACATACCACATTAGAACACAGGACAGGGCATACCACATTAGAACACAGGACATACCACATTAGAACACAGGACATACCACATTAGAACACAGGACAGGACATACCACATTAGAACACAGGACAGGACATACCACATTAGAACAAAGGACAGGACATACCACATTAGGACACAGGACAGGACATACCACATTAGAACACAGGACAGGTCATACCACATTAGAACACAGGATAGGACATACCACATTAGAACACAGGACAGGACACATTAGAACACAGGATAGGACATACCACATTAGAACACAGGATAGGAAATACCACATTAGAACACAGGACATACCACATTAGAACACAGGACAGGACATACCACATTAGAACAAAGGACAGGACATACCACATTAGAACACAGGACAGGACATGACATACCACATTAGAACACAGGACAGGACATACCACATTAGAACACAGGACATACCACATTAGAACACAGGACAGGACATACCACATTAGAACACAGGACAGGACATACCACATTAGAACACAAAGACATACCACATTAGAACAAAGGACAGGACATGACATACCACATTAGAACACAGGACAGGACATACCACATTAGAACACAGGATATGACATACCACATTACAACACAGGACAGGACATACCACATTAGAACACAGGACAGGACATACCACATTAGAACACAGGACAGGACATACCACATTAGAACACAGGACAGGACATACCACATTAGAACACAGGACAGGACATACCACATTAGAACACAGGACAGGACATACCACATTAGAACACAGGACAGGACATACCACATTAGAACACAGGACAGGACATACCACATTAGAACACAGGACACGACATACCACATTAGAACACAGGACAGGACATACCACATTAGAACACATGACATACCACATTAGAACACAGGACAGGACATACCACATTAGAACACAGGACATACCACATTAGAACACAGGACATGACATACCACATTAGAACACAGGACAGGACATACCACATTAGAACACAGGACATGACACACCACATTAGAACACAGGACAGGACATACCACATTAGAACACAGGACAGGACATACCACATTAGAACACATGACAGGACATACCACATTACAACTCAGGACAACCCTAACACCTGACCCCTAACCCCCACCTTGTTGCCCAAGCTGATGGTGGCTTCCCTGGCCAGTAGCAGGGTAACGATGTCTACGTTGCCCTCCTGAGAGGCCAGGTGCAGCGGTGTGATGCCCTGACGTGTCATAGCGTTGGTGTCGGCTCCGTACTCCAGCAGCGTCGTGGCAATCTCCATCTGGTTCTTCTTAGCCGCGATGTGAAGTGGAGTATAGCCATTCTACACCACAGACAGAACATATTACAACACAGAGGAGGGTACCCATTCTACACCACAGACAGAACATCATCTATCATCCAGGGAATATACAGGCATCTATCATCCAGGGAATATACAGACATCTATCATCCAGGGAATATACAGACATCTATCATCCAGGTAATATACAGACATCTATCAACGAGGTAATATATCATCCAGGTAATATACAGTCATCTATCACCCAGGTAATATATCATCCAGGTAATATACAGACATCTATCATCCAGGGAATATACAGTCATCTATCATCCAGGGAATATACAGTCATCTATCACCCAGGTAATATATCATCCAGGTAATATACAGTCATCTATCACCCAGGTAATATATCATCCAGGTAATATACAGACATCTATCAACGAGGTAATATATCATCCAGGTAATATACAGTCATCTATCACCCAGGTAATATATCATCCAGGTAATATACAGACATCTATCAACGAGGTAATATATCATCCAGGGAATATACAGTCATCTATCATCCAGGGAATATACAGTCATCTATCACCCAGGTAATATATCATCCAGGGAATATACAGGCATCTATCATCCAGGGAATATACAGACATCTATCATCCAGGGAATATACAGACATCTATCATCCAGGTAATATACAGACATCTATCAACGAGGTAATATATCATCCAGGTAATATACAGTCATCTATCACCCAGGTAATATATCATCCAGGGAATATACAGTCATCTATCACCCAGGTAATATACAGTCATCTATCACCCAGGTAATATATCATCCAGGTAATATACAGTCATCTATCATCCAGGTAATATATCATCCAGGTAATATACAGTCATCTATCACCCAGGTAATATATCATCCAGGTAATATACAGTCATCTATCACCCAGGTAATATATCATCCAGGTAATATACAGTCATCTATCACCCAGGTAATATATCATCCAGGGAATATACAGACATCTATCACCCAGGTAATATATCATCCAGGTAATAGACAGTCATCTATCATCCAGGTAATATATCATCCATGTAATATACAGTCAGTGAACTGTGATCCTGTCACGGCTCCCTCCGGTACTGTTGCCCTCATGTCCATTGGTGCTGTGAGTACCTATGTGTTGTCTCAGCCTGTGCTGTGTGTTATTGTTCCCTATGTGTTGTCTCAGCCTGTGCTGTGTGTTATTGTTCCCTATGTGTTGTCTCAGCCTGTGCTGTGTGTTATTGTTCCCTATGTGTTGTCTCAGCCTGTGCTGTGTGTTATTGTTCCCTATGTGTTGTCTCAGCCTGTGCTGTGTGTTATTGTTCCCTATGTGTTGTCTCAGCCTGTGCTGTGTGTTATTGTTCCCTATGTGTTGTCTCAGCCTGTGCTGTGTGTTATTGTTCCCTATGTGTTGTCTCAGCCTGTGCTGTGTGTTATTGTTCCCTATGTGTTGTCTCAGCCTGTGCTGTGTGTTATTGTTCCCTATGTGTTGTCTCAGCCTGTGCTGTGTGTTATTGTTCCCTATGTGCTGTCTCAGCCTGTGCTGTGTGTTATTGTTCCCTATGTGTTGTCTCAGCCTGTGCTGTGTGTTATTGTTCCCTATGTGTTGTCTCAGCCTGTGCTGTGTGTTATTGTTCCCTATGTGTTGTCTCAGCCTGTGCTGTGTGTTATTGTTCCCTATGTGTTGTCTCAGCCTGTGCTGTGTGTTATTGTTCCCTATGTGTTGTCTCAGCCTGTGCTGTGTGTTATTGTTCCCTATGTGTTGTCTCAGCCTGTGCTGTGTGTTATTGTTCCCTATGTGTTGTCTCAGCCTGTGCTGTGTGTTATTGTTCCCTATGTGTTGTCTCAGCCTGTGCTGTGTGTTATTGTTCCCTATGTGTTGTCTCAGCCAGTGCTGTGTGTTATTGTTCCCTATGTGTTGTCTCAGCCAGTGCTGTGTGTTATTGTTCCCTATGTGTTGTCTCAGCCTGTGCTGTGTGTTATTGTTCCCTATGTGTTGTCTCAGCCTGTGCTGTGTGTTATTGTTCCCTATGTGTTGTCTCAGCCTGTGCTGTGTGTTATTGTTCCCTATGTGTTGTCTCAGCCTGTGCTGTGTGTTATTGTTCCCTATGTGTTGTCTCAGCCTGTGCTGTGTGTTATTGTTCCCTATGTGTTGTCTCAGCCTGTGCTGTGTGTTATTGTTCCCTATGTGTTGTCTCAGCCTGTGCTGTGTGTTATTGTTCCCTATGTGTTGTCTCAGCCTGTGCTGTGTGTTATTGTTCCCTATGTGTTGTCTCAGCCTGTGCTGTGTGTTATTGTTCCCTATGTGTTGTCTCAGCCTGTGCTGTGTGTTATTGTTCCCTATGTGTTGTCTCAGCCTGTGCTGTGTGTTATTGTTCCCTATGTGTTGTCTCAGCCTGTGCTGTGTGTTATTGTTCCCTATGTGTTGTCTCAGCCTGTGCTGTGTGTTATTGTTCACATGTCTGCCTGTGCTGTGTGTTTTGTGCGTTGTGTATTACGGGTCTCCTCTACTTCCGGCGCCGACAGAGATGGCCGCCTCGCTTCGCGTTCCTAGGAAACTATGCAGTTTTTTGTTTTTTTACGTGTTATTTCTTACATTAGTACCCCAGGTCATCTTAGGTTTCATCACATACAGTCGAGAAGAACTACTGAATATAAGATCAGCGTCAACTCACCATCAGTACGACCAAGAATACGCTTTTCGCGACGCGGATCCTGTGCTCTGCCTTACAAACAGGACAACGGAGTGGATCCCATGCAGCGACCCAAAAAAACGACTCCGAAAAAGAGGGAAACGAGGCGGTCTTCTGGTCAGACTCCGGAGACGGGCACATCGTGCACCATTCCCTAGCATTCTTCTTGCCAATGTCCAGTCTCTTGACAACAAGGTTGATGAAATCCGAGCAAGGGTAGCATTCCAGAGGGACATCAGAGACTGTAACGTTCTTTGCTTCACGGAAACGTGGCTTACTGGAGAGACGCTATCCGAAGCGGTGCAGCCAACAGGTTTCTCCACGCATCGCGCAGACAGGAAAAAACATCTTTCTGGTAAAAAGAGGGGCGGGGGCGTATGCCTTATGACTAACGTGACATGGTGTGATGAAAGAAACATACAGGAACTCAAATCCTTCTGTTCACCTGATTTAGAATTCCTCACAATCAAATGTAGACCGCATTATCTACCAAGAGAATTCTCTTCGATTATAATCACAGCCGTATATATCCCCCCCCAAGCAGACACATCGTTGGCTCTGAATGAACTTTATTTGACTCTTTGCAAACTGGAAACCATTTATCCGGAGGCTGCATTCATTGTAGCTGGGGATTTTAACAAGGCTAATCTGAAAACAAGACTCCCCAAATTTTATCAGCATATCGATTGCGCAACCAGGGGTGGAAAGACCTTGGATCATTGTTACTCTAACTTCCGCGACGCATATAAGGCCCTGCCCCGCCCCCCTTTCGGAAAAGCTGACCACGACTCCATTTTGTTGATCCCTGCCTACAGACAGAAACTAAAACAAGAGGCTCCCACGCTGAGGTCTGTCCAACGCTGGTCCGACCAAGCTGACTCCACACTCCAAGACTGCTTCCATCACGTGGACTGGGACATGTTTCGTATTGCGTCAGACAACAACATTGACGAATACGCTGATTCGGTGTGCGAGTTCATTAGAACGTGCGTTGAAGATGTCGTTCCCATAGCAACGATTAAAACATTCCCTAACCAGAAACCGTGGATTGATGGCAGCATTCGTGTGAAACTGAAAGCGCGAACCACTGCTTTTAATCAGGGCAAGGTGTCTGGTAACATGACCGAATACAAACAGTGCAGCTATTCCCTCCGCAAGGCTATCAAACAAGCTAAGCGTCAGTACAGAGACAAAGTAGAATCTCAATTCAACGGCTCAGACACAAGAGGCATGTGGCAGGGTCTACAGTCAATCACGGACTACAGGAAGAAATCCAGCCCAGTCACGGACCAGGATGTCCTGCTCCCAGGCAGACTAAATAACTTTTTTGCCCGCTTTGAGGACAATACAGTGCCACTGACACGGCCTGCAATGAAAACTTGCGGTCTCTCCTACACTGCAGCCGAGGTGAGTAAGACATTTAAACGTGTTAACCCCTGCAAGGCTGCAGGCCCAGACGGCATCCCCAGCCGCGCCCTCAGAGCATGCGCAGACCAGCTGGCCGGTGTGTTTACGGACATATTCAATCAATCCCTATACCAGTCTGCTGTTCCCACATGCTTCAAGAGGGCCACCATTGTTCCTGTTCCCAAGAAAGCTAAGGTAACTGAGCTAAACGACTACCGCCCCGTAGCACTCACTTCCGTCATCATGAAGTGCTTTGAGAGACTAGTCAAGGACCATATCACCTCCACCCTACCTGACACCCTAGACCCACTCCAATTTGCTTACCGCCCAAATAGGTCCACAGACGATGCAATCTCAACCACACTGCACACTGCCCTAACCCATCTGGACAAGAGGAATACCTATGTGAGAATGCTGTTCATTGACTACAGCTCGGCATTCAACACCATAGTACCCTCCAAGCTCGTCATCAAGCTCGAGACCCTGGGTCTCGACCCCGCCCTGTGCAACTGGGTACTGGACTTCCTGACGGGCCGCCCCCAGGTGGTGAGGGTAGGCAACAACATCTCCTCCCCGCTGATCCTCAACACTGGGGCCCCACAAGGGTGCGTTCTGAGCCCTCTCCTGTACTCCCTGTTCACCCACGACTGCGTGGCCACGCACGCCTCCAACTCAATCATCAAGTTTGCGGACGACACAACAGTGGTAGGCTTGATTACCAACAACGACGAGACGGCCTACAGGGAGGAGGTGAGGGCCCTCGGAGTGTGGTGTCAGGAAAATAACCTCACACTCAACGTCAACAAAACTAAGGAGATGATTGTGGACTTCAGGAAACAGCAGAGGGAACACCCCCCTATCCACATCGATGGAACAGTAGTGGAGAGGGTAGCAAGTTTTAAGTTCCTCGGCATACACATCACAGACAAACTGAATTGGTCCACTCACACAGACAGCATTGTGAAGAAGGCGCAGCAGCGCCTCTTCAACCTCAGGAGGCTGAAGAAATTCGGCTTGTCACCAAAAGCACTCACAAACTTCTACAGATGCACAATCGAGAGCATCCTGGCGGGCTGTATCACCGCCTGGTACGGCAACTGCTCCGCCCTCAACCGTAAGGCTCTCCAGAGGGTAGTGAGGTCTGCACAACGCATCACCGGGGGCAAACTACCTGCCCTCCAGGACACCTACACCACCCGATGTCACAGGAAGGCCATAAAGATCATCAAGGACATCAACCACCCGAGCCACTGCCTGTTCACCCCGCTATCATCCAGAAGGCGAGGTCAGTACAGGTGCATCAAAGCTGGGACCGAGAGACTGAAAAACAGCTTCTATCTCAAGGCTATCAGACTGTTAAACAGCCACCACTAACATTGAGTGGCTGCTGCCAACACACTGACACTGACTCAACTCCAGCCACTTTAATAATGGGAATTGATGGGAAATGATGTAAATATATCACTAGCCACTTTAAACAATGCTACCTTATATAATGTTACTTACCCTACATTATTCATCTCATAGGCATACGTATATACTGTACTCTATATCATCGACTGTATCCTTATGTAATACATGTATCACTAGCCACTTTAACTATGCCACTTTGTTTACATACTCATCTCATATGTATATACTGTACTCGATACAATCTACTGTATCTGCCTATGCTGCTCTGTACCATCACTCATTCATATATCCTTATGTACATATTCTTTATCCCCTCACACTGTGTACAAGACAGTAGTTTTGGAATTGTTAGTTAGATTACTTGTTGGTTATTACTGCATTGTCGGAACTAGAAGCACAAGCATTTCGCTACACTCGCATTAACATCTGCTAACCATGTGTATGTGACAAATAAATTTGATTTGATTTGATTTTCCTCCCATGTCGTTCTACCAGGTTTTCCCTCGTACTTTTGTTTGGGTACATCCCAGTGTTTTGTATACGTATTTGTTTAGGGTGTGTTAAAAACCCTATTATGTATTCCTGCACCTGCCTCCAAATCCTTTATACCAGCATGACAGATCCTGACAGATCCTGCTGTTTCAGATCAGAACATCATGGGAAAAACATTCACCTGATGTTACCAGAATGTTCCCAGAACGTTCCCAGAACACATTTCGTCTGTTGTTTTCAGGAAATGTTCTGAGGACCTCCAAGACAAGGTCAAATGGAATATTATGTTAAACCTAAAACACTATGCTATGAAAGAATGCTATGTCATTCTTACAACATTAAAGGAACCTTTATAGAACAGACGGAATGTGTTCTGGGAACATTCTTGGAAAATCAAGGGAATGTTTTTTTCACCCTAAAAGAAACATTGTATAATCATCCTCACATTCTGATAATGGTGTGCTAGTGGTCTGATACTGGTGTGGTAATGGTCTGATACTGGTGTGGTAATGGTCTGATACTGGTGTGGTAGTGGTCTGATACTGGTGTGGTAATGGTCTGATACTGGTGTGGTAATGGTCTGATACTGGTGTGGTAATGGTCTGATACTGGTGTGGTAATGGTCTGATACTGGTGTGGTAATGGTCTGATACTGGTGTGCTAGTGGTCTGATACTGGTGTGCTAGTGGTATGATACTGGTGTGGTAGTGGTCTGATACTGGTGTGCTAGTGGTCTGATACTGGTGTGGTAGTGGTATGATACTGGTGTGGTAATGGTCTGATACTGGTGTGGTAGTTGTCTGACACTGGTGTGGTAGTGGTCTGATACTGGTGTGGTAGTGGTCTGATACTGCTGTGGTAGTGGTCTGATACTGGTGTACTAGTTGTCTGATATTGGTGTGGTAGTGGTCTGATGCTGGTACGGTAGTGGTCTGATACTGGTGTGGTAGTGGTCTGACACTGGTGTGGTAGTGGTCTAATAATGGTGTGGTAGTGGTCTGATGCTTGGGTGGTAGTGGTCTGATGCTGGGGTGGTAGTGGTCTGATTCTGGTGTGGTAGTGGTGTGGTAGTGGTCTGATGCTGGTGTGGTAGTGGTCTGATACTGGTGTGGTAGTGGTCTGATGCTGGTGTGGTAGTGGTCTGATAATGGTGTGGTAGTGGTCTGGTCTGATACTGGTGTGGTAGTGGTCTGATACTGGTGTGGTAGTTGTCTGATTCTGGTGTGGTAGTAGTGCGGTAGTGGTCTGATGCTGGTGTGGTAGTGGTCTGATACTGGTGTGGTAGTGGTCTGGTCTGATACTGGTGTGGTAGTGGTCTGATACTGGTGTGGTCTGATTCTGGTGTGGTAGTGGTCTGATACTGGTGTGGTAGTGGTCTGGTCTGATACTGGTGTGGTAGTGGTCTGATACTGGTGTGGTCTGATTCTGGTGTGGTAGTGGTCTGATGCTGGTGCGGTAGTGGTCTGAAACTGGTGTGGTAGTGGTCTGGTCTGATACTGGTGTGGTAGTGGTCTGATACTGGTGTGGTCTGATTCTGGTGTGGTAGTGGTCTGATGCTGGTGCGGTAGTGGTCTGGTATGAAACTGGTGTGGTAGTGGTCTGAAACTGGTGTGGTAGTGGTCTGGTCTGAAACTGGTGTGGTAGTGGTCTGGTCTGAAACTGGTGTGGTAGTGGTCTGATACTGGTGCAGTAGTGGTCTGAAACTTGTGTGGTAGTGGTCTGAAACTGGTGTGGTAGTGGTCTGGTCTGAAACTGGTGTGGTAGTGGTCTGAAACTGGTGTGGTAGTGGTCTGAAACTGGTGTGGTAGTGGTCTGAAACTGGTGTGGTAGTGGTCTGAAACTTGTGTGGTAGTGGTCTGAAACTTGTGTGGTAGTGGTCTGGTCTGATACTGGTGTGGTAGTGGTCTGGTCTGATACTGGTGTGGTAGTGGTCTGGTCTGATACTGGTGTGGTAGTGGTCTGGTCTGATACTGGTGTGGTAGTGGTCTGGTCTGATACTGGTGTGGTAGTGGTCTGATACTGGTATGGTCTGGTCTGATGCTAGTGTGGTAGTGCTCTGATACTGGTGTGACAGTGGTCTGATACTGGTGTGGCAGTGGTCTGATGCTGGTGTGGTAGTGGTCTGATGCTGGTGTGGTAGTGGTCTGATACTGGTGTGGTAGTGGTCTGATGCTGGTGTGGTAGTGGTCTGATGCTGGTTTGGTAGTGGTCTGATACTGGTGCAGTAGTGGTCTGACACTGGTGTGGTAGTGGCCTCCCCTATCCCGGATGACGCTGGGCCAATTGTGTGCCGCCCTATGGGACTCCCGATCATGTCCGGGAGCCCATCATGTGCCTTTGTGCAAGGCATTTAACCCTAACGGATCCTGTAAGTGGCTCTGGATAAGAGCGTCTGCTGTGGTGTAAATGTGTAAGTGATACCTACCTTGGCAGCAGCGTGCGGTGAAGCTCCCTGGTCCAGCAGCAGCAGAGCCACTTTCTGGTTGTCATAGTGAGCAGCTACATGTAGGGGAGTTAGACCACTCTATAGAAACGGCATACACAGCTGCATTAGTGTTGGACTGAAAGTGGAGGCACTTAGCCCAACACAGTGGAAGGATGACAAACTGGGATCTGAAGTGGTTGAAATATAAATCAGTTAGAACAATTCCAATACTGTCTTTGTCCGTTGAATAAAGACATGTTCAGTCTCGGACCAAGATATCCCTCTAGTGGTGTGGGTGCTATGCTTTGGCAACGTGGGTGGGGTTATATCCTTCCTGTTTGGCCCTGTCCGGGGGTATCATCGGATGGGGCCACAGTGTCTCCTGACCCCTCCTGTCTCAGCCTCCAGTATTTATGCTGCAGTAGTTTATGTGTCGGGGGGCTAGGGTCAGTCTGTTATATCTGGAGTACTTCTCCTGTCTTATCCGGTGTTCTGTGTGAATTTAAGTATGCTCTCTCTAATTCTCTCTTTCTTTCTCTCTCTCGGAGGACCTGAGCCCTAGGACCATGCCTCATGGCCCTGGCATGATGACTCCTTGCTGTACCCAGTCCACCTGGCCGTGCTGCTGCTGCAGTTTCAACTGTTCTGCCTGCGGCTATGGAACCCTGACCTGTTCACCGGACGTGCTACCTGTCCCAGACCTGCTGTTTTCAACTCTCTAGAGACAGCAGGAGCGGTAGAGATACCCTTAGTAATTGGCTATGAAAAGCCAACTGACATTTACTCCTGAGGTGCTGACTTGCTGCACCCTCGACAACTACTGTGATTATTATTATTTGACCATGCTGGTCATTTATGAACATTTTAACATCTTGGCCATGTTCTGTTATAATCTCCACCCGGCACACCCCTCATAGCCTGGTTCCTCTCTAGGTTTCTTCCTAGGTTTTGGCCTTTCTAGGGAGTTTTTCCTAGCCACCGTGCTTCTACACCTGCATTGCTTGCTGTTTGGGGTTTTAGGCTGGGTTTCTGTACAGCACTTTGAGATATCAGCTGATCAAAGAAGGGCTTTATAAATACATTTGATTTGATGTTAGATTGATCAGAGTGTTTCAGCATCATAACAGGGGCAATTCTCTCTAGAGCAGGGGTGTCAAACACATGTTGGGGAAACAAACCCAATCTACTTCTAAATGAGTCAAACCAAATCCAACCTCAATCTACTTCTAAATGAGTCAAACCAAATCCAACCTCAATCTACTTCTAAATGACTCAAACCAAATCCAACCTCAATCTACTTCTAAATGAGTCAAACCAAATCCAACCTCAATCTACTTCTAAATGACTCAAACCAAATCCAACCTCAATCTACTTCTAAATGACTCAAACCAAATCCAACCTCAATCTACTTCTAAATGACTCAAACCACATCCAACCTCAATCTACTTCTAAATGAGTCAAACCAAATCCAACCTCAATCTACTTCTAAATGACTCAAACCAAATCCAACCTCAATCTACTTCTAAATGACTCAAACCAAATCCAACCTCAATCTACTTCTAAATGAGTCAAACCAAATCCAACCTCAATCTACTTCTAAATGAGTCAAACCAAATCCAACCTCAATCTACTTCTAAATGAGTCAAACCAAATCCAACCTCAATCTACTTCTAAATGAGTCAAACCACATCCAACCCAATCTACTTCTAAATGAGTCAAACCAAATCCAACCTCAATCTACTTCTAAATGAGTCAAACCAAATCCAACCTCAATCTACTTCTAAATGACTCAAACCAAATCCAACCTCAATCTACTTCTAAATGAGTCAAACCAAATCCAACCTCAATCTACTTCTAAATGAGTCAAACCAAATCCAACCTGTATACATGATAATGGACCTTCATTCATACAGTTTCTTCATCCAGCTAATAATCAAATGAAAGAGTCGTAGTGGGAGGACCACCAACATATCATCAGGTAGCTCCAAGCCTGAGTCGTAGTGGAGGACCACACAACATATCATCGCGTAGCTCCAAGCCTGAGTCGTAGTGGGAGGACCACACAACATATCATCAGGTAGCTCCAAGCCGGAGTCGTAGTGGGAGGACCACACAACATATCATTGCGTAGCTCCAAGCCGGAGTCGTAGTGGGAGGACCACACAACATATCATCGCGTAGCTCCAAGCCGGGAGTCGTAGTGGGAGGACCACACAACATATCATCTCGTAGCTCCAAGCCGGAGTCGTAGTGGGAGGACCACACAACATATCATCGCGTAGCTCCAAGCCGGAGTCGTAGTGGGAGGACCACACAACATATCATCGCGTAGCTCCAAGCCGGAGTCATAGTGGGAGGACCACACAACATATCATCGCGTAGCTCCAAGCCGGAGTCATAGTGGGAGGACCACACAACATATCATCGCATAGCTCCAAGCCGGAGTCATAGTGGGAGGACCACACAACATATCATCGCGTAGCTCCAAGCCGGAGTCGTAGTGGGAGGACCACACAACATATCATCACGTAGCTCCAAGCCGGAGTCATAGTGGGAGGACCACACAACATATCATCACGTAGCTCCAAGCCGGAGTCATAGTGGGAGGACCACACAACATATCATCGCGTAGCTCCAAGCCGGAGTCGTAGTGGGAGGACCACACAACATTTCATCGCGTAGCTCCAAGCCGGAGTCGTAGTGGGAGGACCACACAACATTTCATCACGTAGCTCCAAGCTGGAGTCGTAGTGGGAGGACCACACAACATATCATCGCGTAGCTCCAAGCCGGAGTCGTAGTGGGAGGACCACACAACATATCATCACGTAGCTCCAAGCCGGAGTCGTAGTGGGAGGACCACACAACATTTCATCACGTAGCTCCAAGCTGGAGTCGTAGTGGGAGGACCACACAACATATCATCGCGTAGCTCCAAGCCGGAGTAGTAGTGGGAGGACCACACAACATATCATCACGTAGCTCCAAGCTGGAGTCGTAGTGGGAGGACCACACAACATATCATCACGTAGCTCCAAGCCGGAGTCGTAGTGGGAGGACCACACAACATATCATCACGTAGCTCCAAGCTGGAGTCGTAGTGGGAGGACCACACAACATATCATCGCGTAGCTCCAAGCCGGAGTCGTAGTGGGAGGACCACACAACATATCATCACGTAGCTCCAAGCTGGAGTCGTAGTGGGAGGACCACACAACATATCATAGCGTAGCTCCAAGCCGGAGTCATAGTGGGAGGACCACACAACATATCATCGCGTAGCTCCAAGCCGGAGTCGTAGTGGGAGGACCACACAACATTTCATCGCGTAGCTCCAAGCCGGAGTCGTAGTGGGAGGACCACACAACATATCATTGCGTAGCTCCAAGCCGGAGTCATAGTGGGAGGACCACACAACATATCATCGCGTAGCTCCAAGCCGGAGTCGTAGTGGGAGGACCACACAACATATCATCGCGTAGCTCCAAGCCGGAGTCATAGTGGGAGGACCACACAACATATCATCGCGTAGCTCCAAGCCGGAGTCATAGTGGGAGGACCACACAACATATCATCTCGTAGCTCCAAGCCGGAGTCGTAGTGGTAGTGGAAGGAGCACACAACATATCATCGCGTAGCTCCAAGCTGGAGTCGTAGTGGGAGGAACACACAACATTTCATCGCGTAGCTCCAAGCCGGAGTCATAGTGGGAGGACCACACAACATATCATCTCGTAGCTCCAAGCCGGAGTCGTAGTGGTAGTGGAAGGACCACACAACATATCATCGCGTAGCTCCAAGCTGGAGTCATAGTGGGAGGACCACACAACATATCATCGCGTAGCTCCAAGCCGGCGTCATAGTGGGAGGACCACACAACATATCATCGCGTAGCTCCAAGCCGGAGTCGTAGTGGGAGGACCACACAACATTTCATCGCGTAGCTCCAAGCCGGAGTCGTAGTGGGAGGACCACACAACATATCATCGCGTAGCTCCAAGCCGGAGTCATAGTGGGAGGACCACACAACATATCATCGCGTAGCTCCAAGCCGGAGTCGTAGTGGGAGGACCACACAACATTTCATCGCGTAGCTCCAAGCCGGAGTCGTAGTGGGAGGACCACACAACATTTCATCGCGTAGCTCCAAGCCGGAGTCGTAGTGGGAGGACCACACAACATATCATCGCGTAGCTCCAAGCCGGAGTCATAGTGGGAGG
This sequence comes from Oncorhynchus clarkii lewisi, assembly GCF_045791955.1. Classification (NCBI taxonomy): domain Eukaryota; kingdom Metazoa; phylum Chordata; class Actinopteri; order Salmoniformes; family Salmonidae; genus Oncorhynchus; species Oncorhynchus clarkii. Next base: position 91,616,273 of record NC_092147.1, on the reverse strand, counting down.
ACCACACAACATATCATCTCGTAGCTCCAAGCCGGAGTCGTAGTGGTAGTGGAAGGACCACACAACATATCATCGCGTAGCTCCAAGCTGGAGTCATAGTGGGAGGACCACACAACATATCATCGCGCAGCTCCAAGCTGGAGTCATAGTGGGAGGACCACACAACATATCATCGCGTAGCTCCAAGCCGGAGTCATAGTGGGAGGACCACACAACATATCATCGCGTAGCTCTAAGCCGGAGTCGTAGTGGGAGGACCACACAACATATCATTGCGTAGCTCCAAGCCGGAGTCGTAGTGGGAGGACCACACAACATATCATAGCGTAGCTCCAAGCCGGAGTCATAGTGGGAGGACCACACAACATATCATCGCGTAGCTCCAAGCCGGAGTCGTAGTGGGAGGACCACACAACATATCATCGCGTAGCTCCAAGCCGGAGTCGTAGTGGGAGGACCACACAACATTTCATCGCGTAGCTCCAAGCCGGAGTCGTAGTGGGAGGACCACACAACATTTCATCACGTAGCTCCAAGCCGGAGTCATAGTGGGAGGACCACACAACATTTCATCGCGTAGCTCCAAGCCGGAGTCGTAGTGGGAGGACCACACAACATTTCATTGCGTAGCTCCAAGCCGGAGTCGTAGTGGGAGGACCACACAACATTTCATCGCGTAGCTCCAAGCCGGAGTCGTAGTGGGAGGACCACACAACATTTCATCACGTAGCTCCAAGCCGGAGTCATAGTGGGAGGACCACACAACATTTCATCGCGTAGCTCCAAGCCGGAGTCGTAGTGGGAGGACCACACAACATTTCATCACGTAGCTCCAAGCCGGAGTCATAGTGGGAGGACCACACAACATATCATCGCGTAGCTCCAAGCCGGAGTCGTAGTGGGAGGACCACACAACATATCATCACGTAGCTCCAAGCCGGAGTCGTAGTGGGAGGACCACACAACATTTCATCACGTAGCTCCAAGCTGGAGTCGTAGTGGGAGGACCACACAACATATCATCGCGTAGCTCCAAGCCGGAGTCGTAGTGGGAGGACCACACAACATATCATCACGTAGCTCCAAGCCGGAGTCGTAGTGGGAGGACCACACAACATTTCATCACGTAGCTCAAAGCTGGAGTCGTAGTGGGAGGACCACACAACATATCATCGCGTAGCTCCAAGCCGGAGTCGTAGTGGGAGGACCACACAACATATCATCACATAGCTCCAAGCCGGAGTCGTAGTGGGAGGACCACACAACATATCATCACGTAGCTCCAAGCTGGAGTCGTAGTGGGAGGACCACACAACATATCATCGCGTAGCTCCAAGCCGGAGTCGTAGTGGGAGGACCACACAACATATCATCACGTAGCTCCAAGCTGGAGTCGTAGTGGGAGGACCACACAACATATCATCACGTAGCTCCAAGCCGGAGTCATAGTGGGAGGACCACACAACATATCATCACGTAGCTCCAAGTCGGAGTCATAGTGGGAGGACCACACAACATATCATCACGTAGCTCCAAGCCTGAGTCGTAGTGGGAGGACCACACAACATATCATCACGTAGCTCCAAGCCTGAGTCGTAGTGGGAGGACCACACAACATATCATCGCGTAGCTCCAAGCCTGAGTCGTAGTGGGAGGACCACACAACATATCATCGCGTAGCTCCAAGCCGGAGTCATAGTGGGAGGACCACACAACATATCATCGCGTAGCTCCAAGCCGGAGTCATAGTGGGAGGACCACACAACATATCATCGCGTAGCTCCAAGCCGGAGTCATAGTGGGAGGACCACACAACATATCATCTCGTAGCTCCAAGCCGGAGTCGTAGTGGTAGTGGAAGGACCACACAACATATCATCGCGTAGCTCCAAGCTGGAGTCGTAGTGGGAGGACCACACAACATTTCATTGCGTAGCCCCAAGCCGGAGTCATAGTGGGAGGACCACACAACATATCATCTCGTAGCTCCAAGCCGGAGTCGTAGTGGGAGGACCACACAACATTTCATCGCGTAGCTCCAAGCCGGAGTCGTAGTGGGAGGACCACACAACATATCATCGCGTAGCTCCAAGCCGGAGTCATAGTGGGAGGACCACACAACATATCATCGCGTAGCTCCAAGCCGGAGTCGTAGTGGGAGGACCACACAACATTTCATCGCGTAGCTCCAAGCCGGAGTCGTAGTGGGAGGACCACACAACATTTCATCGCGTAGCTCCAAGCCGGAGTCGTAGTGGGAGGACCACACAACATATCATCGCGTAGCTCCAAGCCGGAGTCATAGTGGGAGGACCACACAACATATCATCTCGTAGCTCCAAGCCGGAGTCGTAGTGGTAGTGGAAGGACCACACAACATATCATAGCGTAGCTCCAAGCCGGAGTCATAGTGGGAGGACCACACAACATATCATCGCGTAGCTCCAAGCCGGAGTCGTAGTGGGAGGACCACACAACATATCATCGCGTAGCTCCAAGCCGGAGTCGTAGTGGGAGGACCACACAACATATCATCGCGTAGCTCCAAGCCGGAGTCGTAGTGGGAGGACCACACAACATATCATAGCGTAGCTCCAAGCCGGAGTCGTAGTGGGAGGACCACACAACATATCATCGCGTGACTCCCAAGCTTCCTTCCATATGATGGTTAATCAATATTTGCACACAAAAGGCGTTTTCACCGCCATTTCTCAAATAACACATTTTACCGACAAATTAAAAAGGTTGGATGGAAACCTGGTTAGTAGCACTGCAAGAATACTGATGTGTTGTTACATTATAATGAACCAATATGAGAATAACTCATATGACATCAGTGAGAACTATCTGTGCTGTACGTTACTATTACTATCAGTGAGATGCACTACTGACTACCAGACTAGCTAACTACCCTGTTTCCATGGTGACTACGGTACCTTCCCAGCTGCATCGGGCACAGTGTGTCTCTGCAGCAGAAGGTTGGCCACTTCCATCTTCCCATACTTAGCTGCAACATGGAGGGGAGTGAAGCCTTTCTGGAAGAGGGGAGGAGAGGAGAGAGGAAAGGAGAGGAGAGGAGGAGGTGATGAAAGGAAAGGAGAGGAGAGGAGGAGGTGATGAAAGGAGAGAGACAGGGAGGAGATGATGGAGATGAGAGAGGAAAGGAGATGAGAGAAGAGAGGAGTAGACAGCAATGAGCCACAACAACACTCACAGCATCACATCATAGATTATTACATGTTAGTCATTTAGCAGAAGCTCTTATCCAGAGCACCTTACAGTTAGTGCTTTCATCATCAGATAGCTAGGTGGGACAACCATATATCACAGTAGGTAGTATATTCAGATAGCTAGGTGGGACAACCACATATCACAGTAGTTAGTATATTCAGATAGCTAGGTGAGACAACCACATATCACAGTAGTTAGTATATTCAGATAGCTAGGTGAGACAACCACATATCACAGTAGTTAGTATATTCAGATAGCTAGGTGAGACAACCACATATCACAGTAGTTAGTATATTCAGATAGCTAGGTGGGACAACCACATATCACAGTAGTTAGTATATTCAGATAGCTAGGTGAGACAACCACATATCACAGTAGTTAGTATATTCAGATAGCTAGGTGAGACAACCACATATCACAGTAGTTAGTATATTCAGATAGCTAGGTGGGACAACCACATATCACAGTAGTTAGTATATTCAGATAGATAGGTGAGACAACCACATATCACAGTAGTTAGTATATTCAGATAGCTAGGTGAGACAACCACATATCACAGTAGTTAGTATATTCAGATAGCTAGGTGGGACAACCACATATCACAGAAGTAGGAACACCCCCCTATCCACATCGATGGAACAGTAGTGGAGAGGGTAGTAAGTTTTAAGTTCCTCGGCATACACATCACAGACAAACTGAATTGGTCCACCCACACAGACAGCATCGTGAAGAAGGCGCAGCAGCGCCTCTTCAACCTCAGGAGGCTGAAGAAATTTGGCTTGTCACCAAAAGCACTCACAAACTTCTACAGATGCACAATCGAGAGCATCCTGTCGGGCTGTATCACCGCCTAGTATGGCAACTGCTCCGCCCACAACCGTAAGGCTCTCCAGAGGGTAGTGAGGTCTGCACAACGCATCACCGGGGGCAAACTACCTGCCCTCCAGGACACCTACACCACCCGATGTCACAGGAAGGCCATAAAGATCATCAAGGACAACAACCACCCGAGCCACTGCCTGTTCACCCCGCTATCATCCAGAAGGCGAGATCAGTACAGGTGCATCAAAGCTGGGACCGAGAGACTGAAAAACAGCTTCTTTCTCAAGGCCATCAGACTGTTAAACAGCCACCACTAACACTGAGTGGCTGCTGCCAACACACTGACTCAACTCCAGCCACTTTAATAATGGGAATTGATGGGAAATGATGTAAAATATATCACTAGCCACTTTAAACAATGCTACCTAATATAATGTTTACATACCCTACATTATTCATCTCATATGTATATGTATATACTGTACTCTATATCATCTACTGCATCTTTATGTAATACATGTATCACTAGCCACTTTAACTATGCCACTTTGTTTACATACTCATCTCATATGTATATACTGCACTCAATACCATCTACTGTATCTTGCCTATGCCGCTCTGTACCATCACTCATTCATATATCTTTATGTACATATTCTTTATCCCCTTACACTTGTGTCTATAAGGTAGTAGTTTTGGAATTGTTAGCTAGATTACTTGTTGGTTATTACTGCATTGTCGGAACTAGAAGCACAAGCATTTCGCTACACTCGCATTAACATCTGCTAACCATGTGTATGTGACAAATAAAAATTGATTTGATTTGATTTAGTTAGTATATTCAGATAGCTAGGTGGGACAACCACATATCACAGTAGTTAGTATATTCAGATAGCTAGGTGGGACAACCACATATCACAGTAGTTAGTATATTCAGATAGCTAGGTGAGACAAGGACATATCACAGTAGTTAGTATACTCCACCCTCTGAGGGTTCAGCTTTGTCTCCTAAACTATGTTCTTTTCTCAAACTCAGAACCTAAACAATATCCATATCAACAGGCATATATCAAATCCATCCTATCTTGACAAGATCACAGAGACACATTGACTGGCACACAGACATTGTGGAGCCAAGAGATACACGCTTGACCTCTCCCCTCTCTGCGGCCCAAGTAACTTAGTCCTGACAGAGACCAGATACTGCAACCCCGCCACAGTATTATACAAACACATTCTGATGAGAAGTAACTTAGTCCTGACAGAGAACAGATACTGCAACCCCGCCACAGTATTATACAAACACATTCTGATGAGAAGTAACTTAGTCCTGACAGAGAACAGATACTGCAACCCTGCCACAGTATTATACAAACACATTCTGATGAGAAGTAACTTAGTCCTGACAGAGAACAGATACTGCAACCCTGCCACAGTATTATACAAACACATTCTGATGAGAAGTAACTTAGTCCTGACAGAGAACAGATACTGCAACCCCGCCACAGTATTATACAAACACATTCTGATGAGAAGTAACTTAGTCCTGACAGAGAACAGATACTGCAACCCTGCCACAGTATTATACAAACACATTCTGATGAGAAGTAACTTAGTCCTGACAGAGAACAGATACTGAAACCCCGCCACAGTATTATACAAACACATTCTGATGAGAAGTAACTTACACACATTTGATGAATATAAAACATCTATGTTACCAACTAATTCTGATTATTCCACAACAAGACTCACATGACAGAGAGAAGTTGAACTAACTGTACATAGAGATAGTCATTTCCATGGACTGTGTCACAGTTCATTAAAGTGTTGATCCATTACAACGATAATGAATAACGATACCCACAACTCAGTTACACAACAGGTTCCTCTGTTGTGAAGCAAGGCAGTGAAACATCAACCGGTTACACCACTAACTTCAACCCTAACTGCTGATACCACTCTCTCCGACCCCAGATCAACCATTCATACCACTAACCCTAACCAGTACTAACCCTAACTGTTGATACCACTCTCTCTAACCCCAGATCAACCATTCATACCACTAACCCTAACCATTAATACCACTAACCCTAACTGCTGATACCACTCTCTCTAACAACAGATCAACCATTCATACCACTAACCTTAACCAGTACTAACCCTAACTGTTGATACCACTAACCTTAACCAGTACTAACCCTAACTGCTGATACCATTCTCTCTAACCCCAGATTAACCATTCATCACACTAACCCTATCCTTAACTAACCCTAACTGTTGATACCACTCTCTCTAACCCCAGATCAACCATTCATACCACTAACCCAAACCAGTACTAACTCTAACTGTTGATACCACTCTCTCTCACCACAGATCAACCATTCATACCACTAACCCTAACCAGTACTAACCCTAACCATTCATACCACTAACCCTAACCAGTACTAACCCTAACTGCTGATACCATGCTCTCTAACCCCAGATCAACCATTCATCACACTAACCTTAACCTTAACTAACCCTAACTGTTGATACCATTCTCTCTAACCCCAGATGAACCATTCATACCACTAACCCTAACCAGTACTAACCCTGACTGTTGATACCACTCTCTCTAACCCCAGATCAACCATTCATACCACTAACCCTAACCAGTACTAACCCTAACTGCTGATACCACTCTCTCTAACCCCAGATCAACCATTCATACCACTAACCCAAACCAGTACTAACCCTAACTGTTGATACCACTCTCTCTCACCCCAGATCAACCATTCATACCACTAACCCTAACCAGTACTAACCCTAACCATTCATACCACTAACCCTAACCAGTACTAACCCTAACTGCTGATACCATTCTCTCTAACCTCTGATCAACCATTCATACCACTAACCCTAACCAGTACTAACCCTAACCATTCATACCACTAACCCTAACCAGTACTAACCCTAACTGCTGATACCATTCTCTCTAACCCCAGATCAACCATTCATACCACTAACCCTAACCAGTACTAACCCTAACCATTCATACCACTAACCTTAACCTTAACGAACCCTAACTGTTGATACCATTCTCTCTAACCCCAGATGAACCATTCATCACACTAACCTTAACCTTAACTAACCCTAACTGCTGATACCATTCTCTCTAACCCCAGATCAACCATTCATCACACTAACCTTAACCTTAACTAACCCTAACCATTCATACCACTAACCTTAACTAACCCTAACTGCTGATACCATTATCTCTAACCCCAGATTAACCATTCATCACACTGACCTTAACCTTAACTAACCCTAACCATTCATACCACTAACCTTAACTAACCCTAACTGTTGATACCACTCTCTCTAACCCCAGATCAACCATTCATACCACTAACCCAAACCAGTACTAACCCTAACCATTCATACCACTAACCCTAACCAGTACAAACCCTAACCATTCATACCACTAACCCTAACCAGTACTAACCCTAACTGCTGATACCATTCTCTCTAACCCCAGATCAACCATTCATACCACTAACCCTAACCAGTACTAACCCTAACCATTCATACCACTAACCCTAACCAGTACTAACCCTAACTGCTGATACCATTCTCTCTAACCCCAGATCAACCATTCATACCACTAACCCTAACCAGTACTAACCCTAACCATTCATACCACTAACCTTAACCTTAACGAACCCTAACTGGTGATACCATTCTCTCTAACCCCAGATGAACCATTCATCACACTAACCTTAACCTTAACTAACCCTAACTGCTGATACCATTCTCTCTAACCCCAGATCAACCATTCATCACACTAACCTTAACCTTAACTAACCCTAACCATTCATACCACTAACCTTAACTAACCCTAACTGCTGATACCATTATCTCTAACCCCAGATGAACCATTCATCACACTGACCTTAACCTTAACTAACCCTAACCATTCATACCACTAACCTTAACTAACCCTAACTGTTGATACCACTCTCTCTAACTCCAGATCAACCATTCATACCACTAACCCAAACCAGTACTAACCCTAACCATTCATACCACTAACCCTAACCAGTACAAACCCTAACCATTCATACCACTAACCCTAACCAGTACTAACCCTAACTGCTGATACCATTCTCTCTAACCCCAGATCAACCATTCATACCACTAACACTAACCATTCATACCACTAACCCTAACCAGTACTAACCCTAACCATTCATACCACTAACCCTAACCAGTACTAACCCTAACTGCTGATACCACTCTCTCTAACCCCAGATCAACCATTCATCACAATAACCTTAACCTTAACTAACCCGTAATGCTGATACCATTCTCTCTAACCCCAGATCAACCATTCATCACACTAACCTTAACCTTAACTAACCCGTAATGCTGATACCATTCTCTCTAACCCTAGATCAACCATTCATCACACTAACCTTAACCTTAACTAATCCTAACTGCTGATACCATTCTCTCTAACCCCATTTTAACCATTCATCACACTAACCTTAACCTTAACTAACCCTAACTGTTGATACCACTCTCTCTAACCCCAGATCAACCATTCATCACACTAACCCTAACCTTAACTAACCCTAACTGCTGATACCATTCTCTCTAACCCTAGATCAACCATTCAATAACCCCAACCTTTATCAGCCCTAACCTTTCATACTACTAACTGTTGATACCACTAACTCTACCCATAGAGGTCAAGCAGCATGATAATATAAGCAAAACAAAGACCACTTTGCTTTAATGCTAACTATAAATGCAGCATCACCATTCACTATGTGACCTCTGCCAGCAGCAAGCCTGCTGCTAATGGAATGATACAGATGCTGTGGTGTATGATGTCACGCTACCTGCTAGCCATGGAAACACTCTGAATCAATCAGCAGACTACTGCAGTGGAACTAGCTAAAACTCTAACCCTCCTCCAGGGAACTATAGTTATAACTCTAACCCTCCTCCAGTGGAACTATAGTTATAACTCTAACCCTCCTCCAGGGAACTATAGTTATAACTCTAACCCTCCTCCAGTGGAACTAGTTATAACTCTAACCCTCCTCCAGTGGAACTATAGTTATAACTCTAACCCTCCTCCAGTGGAACTATAGTTATAACTCTAACCCTCCTCCAGGGAACTATAGTTATAACACTAACCCTCCTCCAGTGAACTATAGTTATAACTCTAACCCTCCTCCAGTGGAACTATAGTTATAACTCTAACCCTCCTCCAGGGAACTATAGTTATAACTCTAACCCTCCTCCAGTGGAACTATAGTTATAACTCTAACCCTCCTCCAGTGGAACTATAGTTATAACTCTAACCCTCCTCCAGGGAACTATAGTTATAACTCTAACCCTCCTCCAGTGGAACTATAGTTATAACTCTAACCCTCCTCCAGTGGAACTATAGTTATAACTCTAACCCTCCTGCAGTGGAACTATAGTTATAACTCTAACCCTCCTCCAGTGGAACTATAGTTATAACTCTAACCCTCCTCCAGTGGAACTATAGTTATAACTCTAACCCTCCTCCAGTGGAACTATAGTTATAACTCTAACCCTCCTCCAGTGGAACTATAGTTATAACTCTAACCCTCCTCCAGTGGAACTATAGTTATAACTCTAACCCTCCTCCAGTGGAACTATAGTTATAACTCTAACCCTCCTCCAGTGGAACTATAGTTATAACTCTAACCCTCTTCCAGTGGAACTATAGTTATAACTCTAACCCTCCTCCAGTGGAACTAGTTATAACTCTAACCCTCCTCCAGTGGAACTATAGTTATAACTCTAACCCTCCTCCAGGGAACTATAGTTATAACTCTAACCCTCCTCCAGGGAACTATAGTTATAACTCTAACCCTCCTCCAGTGGAACTAGTTATAACTCTAACCTTCCTCCAGTGGAACTAGTTATAACTCTAACCCTCCTCCAGTGGAACTATAGTTATAACTCTAACCCTCCTCCAGGGAACTATAGTTATAACTCTAACCCTCCTCCAGGGAACTATAGTTATAACTCTAACCCTCCTCCAGTGGAACTAGTTATAACTCTAACCCTCCTCCAGTGGAACTATAGTTATAACTCTAACCCTCCTCCAGTGGAACTAGTTATAACTCTAACCCTCCTCCAGGGAACTATAGTTATAACTCTAACCCTCCTCCAGGGAACTATAGTTATAACTCTAACCCTCCTCCAGTGGAACTAACTAAAACTCTAACCCTCTTCCAGTGGAACTAGTTATAACTCTAACCCTCCTCCAGTGGAACTATAGTTATAACTCTAACCCTCCTCCAGTGGAACTACAGTTATAACTCTAACCCTCCTCCAGTGGAACTATAGTTATAACTCTAACCCTCCTCCGGTGGAACTATAGTTATAACTCTAACCCTCCTCCAGTGGAACTATAGTTATAACTCTAACCCTCCTCCAGTGGAACTATAGTTATAACTCTAACCCTCCTGCAGTGGAACTATAGTTATAACTCTAACCCTCCTCCAGTGGAACTAAAGTTATAACTCTAACCCTCCTCCAGTGGAACTAGTTATAACTCTAACCCTCCTCCAGTGGAACTAGTTATAACTCTAACCCTCCTCCAGTGGAACTATAGTTATAACTCTAACCCTCCTCCAGGGAACTATAGTTATAACTCTAACCCTCCTCCAGTGGAACTATAGTTATAACTCTAACCCTCCTCCAGTGGAACTATAGTTATAACTCTAAGCCTCCTCCAGTGGAACTAGTTATAACTCTAACCCTCCTCCAGTGGAACTACAGTTATAACTCTAACCCTCCTCCAGTGGAACTATAGTTATAACTCTAACCCTCCTCCAGTGGAACTATAGTTATAACTCTAACCCTCCTCCAGTGGAACTATAGTTATAACTCTAACCTTCCTCCAGTGGAACTATAGTTATAACTCTAACCCTCCTCCAGTGGAACTAGTTATAACTCTAACACTCCTCCAGTGGAACTAGTTATAACTCTAACCCTACTCCAGGGAACTATAGTTATAACTCTAACCCTCCTCCAGTGGAACTAGTTATAACTCTAACCTTCCTCCAGTGGAACTAGTTATAACTCTAACCCTCCTCCAGGGAACTACAGTTATAACTCTAACCATCCTCCAGTGGAACTATAGTTATAACTCTAACCCTCCTCCAGTGGAACTATAGTTATAACTCTAACCCTCCTCCAGTGGAACTATAGTTATAACTCTAACCCTCCTCCAGTGGAACTAGTTATAACTCTAACCCTCCTCCAGGGAACTATAGTTATAACTCTAACCCTCCTCCAGTGGAACTATAGTTATAACTCTAACCCTCCTGCAGTGGAACTATAGTTATAACTCTAACCCTCCTCCAGTGGAACTATAGTTATAACTCTAACCCTCCTCCAGTGGAACTATAGTTATAACTCTAACCCTCCTGCAGTGGAACTATAGTTATAACTCTAACCCTCCTCCAGGGAACTATAGTTATAACTCTAACCCTCCTCCAGTGGAACTATAGTTATAACTCTAATCCTCCTCCAGGGAACTACAGTTATAACTCTAACCCTCCTCCAGTGGAACTATAGTTATAACTCTAACCCTCCTCCAGTGGAACTATAGTTATAACTCTAACCCTCCTCCAGTGGAACTATAGTTATAACTCTAACCCTCCTCCAGTGGAACTAGTTATAACTCTAACCCTCCTCCAGGGAACTATAGTTATAACTCTAACCCTCCTCCAGGGAACTAGTTATAACTCTAACCCTCCTCCAGTGGAACTATAGTTATAACTCTAACCCTCCTCCAGTGGAACTAGTTATAACTCTAATCCTCCTCCAGTGGAACTATAGTTATAACTCTAACCCTCCTCCAGTGGAACTAGTTATAACTCTAACCCTCCTCCAGTGGAACTATAGTTATAACTCTAACCCTCCTCCAGGGAACTAGTTATAACTCTAACCCTCCTCCAGTGGAACTATAGTTATAACTCTAACCCTCCTCCAGTGGAACTAGTTATAACTCTAATCCTCCTCCAGTGGAACTATAGTTATAACTCTAACCCTCCTCCAGTGGAACTATAGTTATAACTCTAACCCTCCTCCAGTGGAACTAGTTATAACTCTAACCCTCCTCCAGTGGAACTATAGTTATAACTCTAACCCTCCTCCAGTGGAACTATAGTTATAACTCTAACCCTCCTCCAGTGGAACTATAGTTATAACTATAACCCTCCTCCAGTGGAACTATAGTTATAACTCTAACCCTCCTCCAGTGGAACTATAGTTATAACTCTAACCTTCCTCCAGTGGAACTATAGTTATAACTCTAACCCTCCTCCAGTGGAACTATAGTTATAACTCTAACCCTCCTCCAGTGGAACTAGTTATAACTCTAACCCTCCTCCAGTGGAACTATAGTTATAACTCTAACCTTCCTCCAGTGGAACTATAGTTATAACTCTAACCCTCCTCCAGTGGAACTATAGTTATAACTCTAACCCTCCTCCAGTGGAACTAGTTATAACTCTAACCCTCCTCCAGTGGAACTAAATAAAACTCTAACCCTCCTCCAGTGGAACTATAGTTATAACTCTAACCCTCCTCCAGTGGAACTATAGTTATAACTCTAACCCTCCTCCAGTGGAACTATAGTTATAACTCTAACCCTCCTCCAGTGGAACTAGTTATAACTCTAACCCTCCTCCAGTGGAACTATAGTTATAACTCTAACCCTCCTCCAGTGGAACTATAGTTATAACTCTAACCCTCCTCCAGTGGAACTATAGTTATAACTCTAACCCTCCTCCAGTGGAACTATAGTTATAACTCTAACCCTCCTCCAGGGAACTATAGTTATAACTCTAACCCTCCTCCAGTGGAACTATAGTTATAACTCTAACCCTCCTCCAGTGGAACTAGTTATAACTCTAACCCTCCTCCAGTGGAACTAGTTATAACTCTAACCCTCCTCCAGTGGAACTATAGTTATAACTCTAACCCTCCTCCAGTGGAACTATAGTTATAACTCTAACCCTCCTCCAGTGGAACTAACTAAAACTCTAACCCTCTTCCAGTGGAACTAGTTATAACTCTAACCCTCCTCCAGTGGAACTATAGTTATAACTCTAACCCTCATCCAGTGGAACTATAGTTATAACTCTAACCCTCCTCCAGTGGAACTAACTAAAACTCTAACCCTCTTCCAGTGGAACTAGTTATAACTCTAACCCTCCTCCAGTGGAACTATAGTTATAACTCTAACCCTCCTCCAGTGGAACTATAGTTATAACTCTAACCCTCCTCCAGTGGAACTAACTAAAACTCTAACCCTCTTCCAGTGGAACTAGTTATAACTCTAACCCTCCTCCAGTGGAACTATAGTTATAACTCTAACCCTCCTCCAGTGGAACTAGTTATAACTCTAACCCTCCTCCAGTGGAACTAGTTATAACTCTAACCCTCCTCCAGGGAACTATAGTTATAACTCTAACCCTCCTCCAGGGAACTATAGTTATAACTCTAACCCTCCTCCAGTGGAACTAGTTATAACTCTGTGTGTAGGGTGTAGTGTGTAGGGTATAGTGTGTAGTGCAAAGTGTAAAGTAGTGTCAAGGACGACTGAGGTGATGTCTCTGTGTCCCTCTCTAATAGGGTTAGTAGTGTGTAGGGTTAGTAGTGTGTAGGGTGAAGTGTGTAGAGTGAAGTGTGTTGGGTGTAGTGTGTACCTTGGTAGTGATGTCTGGAGAAGCCCCCTGGTCAAGGAGGACTGAGGAGACGTCTCTGTGTCCCTCTTTGGCAGCCAGGTGTAGGGGGGTGTAGCCAGAGGTGGTAGTGGCGTCAGGACACGCCCCATTCTGCAGCAGATACAGCACGATGTCAGGCTTCCCCAGACGACTGGAGATGTGGAGCGGGGTCTGGTTGTCCTGGAGACAGGGACAGAGGGTTAGAGGACAGACAGGAGACAAACATGAGCAAAGACACTTCAACAGACCACCAAAAAACATTTTTCTTAAGATCAACTGTGACAACAAGTCACAGTATATATAGTAATCCAACTGTAAATACTCCACATGGCTAAGAATACCTCATTTAAATATAATAACTCCACCAATAACAATACCTTATGTTAATATAATAACTCCACCAATAACAATACCTTATGTTAATATAATAACTCCACCAATAACAATACCTTATGTTAATATAATAACTCCACCAATAACAATACCTTATGTTAATATAATAACTCCACCAATAACAATACCTTATGTTAATATAATAACTCCACCAATAACAATACCTTATGTTAATATACTAACTCCACCAATAACAATACCTTATTTTAATGTAATAACTCCATCAATAACAATACCTTATGTTAATATAATAACTCCACCAATAAGAATACCTTATTTTAATGTATTTTTTTTATATTTGTTTTAACTTGTTTTATTTCACCTTAATTTAACCACGTAGGCTAGTCGAGAACAAGTTCTCATTTACAACTGCAACCTGGCCAAGATAAAGCAAAGAATTGCGACAGAAACAACAACACAGAGTTACACATGGAATAAACAAACATACAGTCAATAACACAATAGAAAAAAAAAGAAAGTCTATATACAGTGTGTGCAAATGGCGTGAGGACAATAAATAGGCCATAGAACTACTAAAATTACTAGCTACACCAGTCGGGATTCTCTCCAGTCGGTATGGGAGAATCACTCCAGTCAGTATGGGAGATTCACTCCAGGCAGTATGGGGGATTCTCTCCAGTCAGTATGGGAGATTCTCTCCAGTCAGTATGGGGGATTCTCACCAGTCAGTATGGGAGATTCTCTCCAGTCAGTATGGGGGATTCTCACCAGTCAGTTTGGGGGATTCTCACCAGTCAGGATGGGGGATTCTCTCTGGTCAGTATGGGGGATTCTCACCAGTCAGTATGAGGGATTCTCTCTGGTCAGTATGGGGGATTCTCACCAGTCAGTATGGGGGATTCTCTCCAGTCAGTATGGGGGATTCTTACCAGTCAGTATGGGGGATTCTCTCTGGTCAGTATGGGAGATTCTCTCCAGTCAGTTTTGTTTTTTTCTCCAGTCAGTATTGGGTTTTTCGCCAGTCCTACCTTGGCCTTGACCTCCACTCTGGCTCCGCTCTGAACCAGGTATTTGACTACGCCAGCCTGGCCGGCCCTCGCTGCCATGTGGAGCGCCGTCTCTCCCCTCTGGAACTCAGAGATACACACAGGTTAGAAATGTTACTTCACAAACACACAGGTTAGGTACCAGGATTCTATCAAACACACAGGTTAGATACCAGGGTTCTATCAAACACACAGGTTAGGTACCAGGGTTCTATCAAACACACAGGTTTAAGTACCAGGGTTCTATCAAACACACAGGTTAGATACCAGGGTTCTATCAAACACACAGGTTAGGTACCAGGGTTCTATCAAACACACAGGTTAGGTACCAGGGTTCTATCAAACACACACAGAGAAAGAGAGAGAGAGAGAGAGAGAGAGAGAGAGAGAGATAGATAGATAGATAGATAGATAGATAGATAGATAGATAGATAGATAGAGAGAGAGAGAGAGAGAGAGAGAGATAGTAAGAAAGAGAGAGAGAGAGAGAGAGAGAGAGAGAGAGAAAGGGAGAGAGAGTATATTCTGTGACTCACCACATTAGTTGTGTTTGGCGAAGCTCCATGATTCGTCAGCTGAGTGACGATGTTATCGTGTCCCATGAAAGCCGCCACATGGATCGGAGTGAGACCCGACTGTAACAGAGACACAGAGTTAGGCTAGGAACAAGAGACCCGATTGAAACGGAGACACATAGTTATTCTAGGAACAGAGATAGTCCGCTTTAAAGTTGTAGGCAGTTCACCGAGTGCATAGCCCCCAGCCCCTAGCTCACAACAGAAGTTATCTAGCCCTTTTCTGGTAAAAACTGATACCAGAGCCAGCCCCTCTGACCAGCACCAAGCCTTCCTCCTCAAGACCCTGTCAGCAACATGTGTCATGTCTGGATAAAACTCCTAACACAGAACCTCAGCTAACTCAGATACTTCTATTCACTTCAAAACCACTTCAAACAGTCTGTAGCAAACAACTCCAATCACCAGAACTTAGTGTCCATGTCCACCTATCAAAGACAAACACCACAGAACAGAGATCCATTCTAGAATGGTTGAACAGTGAGACACAGTCAGTCAGAAGACAACATGTTAGTTAGTAGGTCCTCTGTAGGTCTTCTGTAGTTTTTGTAAAGTTAGTTAGGTGTTCCTCTGTAGGTCTTCTGAAGTTCCTACCTCGGTCACTGCCTGTATGGACGCTCCGTGTTTCAGTTCCTACCTCGGTCACTGCCTGTATGGACGCTCCGTGTTTCAGTTCCTACCTCGGTCACTGCCTGTATAGACGCTCCGTGTCAGTTCCTACCTCGGTCACTGCCTGTATAGACGCTCCGTGTTTCAGCTTCTACCTCGGTCACTGCCTGTATGGACGCTCCGTGTTTCAGTTCCTACCACGGTCACTGCCTGTATGGACGCTCCGTGTTTCAGTTCCTACCTCGTTCACTGCCTGTATGGACGCTCCGTGTTTCAGTTTCTACCTCGGTCACTGCCTGTATAGACGCTCCGTGTCAGTTCCTACCTCAGTTACTGCCTGTATGGACGCTCCGTGTTTCAGTTCCTACCTCGGTCACTGCCTGTATGGACGCTCCGTGTCAGATCCTACCTCGGTCACTGCCTGTATAGATGCTCCGTGTTTCAGTTCCTACCTCGGGCACTGCCTGTATAGACGCTCCCTGTCAGTTCCTACCTCGGTCACTGCCTGTATAGACGCTCCGTGTTTCAGCTTCTACCTCGGTCACTGCCTGTATGGACGCTCCATGTCAGTTCCTACCTCGGTCACTGCCTGTATGGACGCTCCGTGTTTCAGTTCCTACCTCGGTCACTGCCTGTATGGACGCTCCGTGTTTCAGTTCCTACCTCGGTCACTGCCTGTATGGACACTCCGTGTTTCAGTTCCTACCTCGGTCACTGCCTGTATAGACGCTCCGTGTCAGTTCCTACCTCGGTCACTGCCTGTATAGGCGCTCCGTGTTTCAGTTCCTACCTCGGTCACTGCCTGTATAGACGCTCCGTGTTTCAGGTTCTATCTCGGTCACTGCCTGTATGGACGCTCCGTGTCAGTTCCTAACTCGGTCACTGACTGTATAGACACGTCGTGTTTCAGTTCCTACCTCGGTCACTGCCTGTATAGACGCTCCGTGTCAGTTCCTACCTCGGTCACTGCCTGTATAGACGCTCCGTGTTTCAGCTTCTACCTCGGTCACTGCCTGTATGGACGCTCCATGTCAGTTCCTAACTCGGTCACTGACTGTATAGACGCGCCGTGTTTCAGTTCCTACCTCGGTCACTGCCAGTATGGACGCTCCGTGTTTCAGTTCCTACCTCGGTCACTGCCTGTAATGACGCTCCATGTCAGTTCCTACCTCGGTCACTGCCTGTATGGACGCTCCGTGTCAGTTCCTACCTCGGTCACTGCCTGTATAGATGCTCCGTGTTTCAGTTCCTACCTCAGTCACTGCACTGCCTGTATGGACGCTCCGTGTTTCAGTTCCTACCTCGGTCACTGCCTGTATGGACGCTCCGTGTTTCAGTTCCTACCTCGGTCACTGCCTGTATAGACGCTCCCTGTCAGTTCCTACCTCAGTTACTGCCTGTATGGACGCTCCGTGTCAGTTCCTACCTCGGTCACTGCCTGTATAGACGCTGCGTGTCAGTTCCTACCTCGGTCACTGCCTGTATGGACGCTCCGTGTTTCAGTTCCTACCTCAGTCACTGCCTGTATGGACGATCCGTGTTTCAGTTCCTACCTCGGTCACTGCCTGTATGGACGATCCGTGTTACAGTTCCTACCTCGGTCACTGCCTGTATAGACGCTCCGTGTCAGTTCCTACCTCGGTCACTGCCTGTATGGACGCTCCGTGTCAGTTCCTACCTCGGTCAATGCCTGTATGGATGCTCCGTGTTTCAGTTCCTACCTCGGTCACTGCCTGTATGGAGGCTCCGTGTTTCAGTTCCTACCTCGGTCACTGCCTGTATAGACGCTCCGTGTCAGTTCCTACCTCGGTCACTGCCTGTATGGACGCTCCGTGTTTCAGCAGCAGTTCCATCACTTTGATTCTGTTCTTCTTGCAGGCGATGTGGAGCGGAGTGAAACCATTCTAAAAGAAAAACACACAACACAACTCTACAGATGTCCTGGCTGGTTAACACACAGCACAACTCTACAGATGTCCTGGCTGGTTAACACACATCACAACTCTATAGATGTCCTGGCTGGTTAACACACAACACAACTCTACAGATGTCCAGCCTGGTTAACACACAACACAACTCTATAGATGTCCTGGCTGGTTAACACACATCACAACTCTATAGATGTCCTGGCTGGTTAACACACAACACAACTCTACAGATGTCCAGCCTGGTTAACACACAACACAACTCTATAGATGTCCTGGCTGGTTAACACACAACACAACTCTATAGATGTCCTGGCTGGTTAACACACAACACAACTCTATAGATGTCCAGCCTGGTTAACACACAGCACAACTCTACAGATGTCCTGGCTGGTTAACACACAGCACAACTCTACAGATGTCCTGGCTGGTTAACACACAGCACAACTCTACAGATGTCCTGGCTGGTTAACACACAACACAACTCTACAGATGTCCTGGCTGGTTAACACACAGCACAACTCTACAGATGTCCAGCCTGGTTAACACACAGCACAACTCTACAGATGTCCTGGCTGGTTAACACACAACACAACTCTACAGATGTCCTGTCTGGTTAACACACAACACAACTCTACAGATGTCCTGGCTGGTTAACACACAACACAACTCTACAGATGTCCAGCCTGGTTAACACACAACACAACTCTACAGATGTCCTGGCTGGTTAACACACAACACAACTCTACAGATGTCCTGGCTGGTTAACACACAACACAACTCTACAGATGTCCAGCCTGGTTAACACACAACACAACTCTACAGATGTCCTGGCTGGTTAACACACAGCACAACTCTACAGATGTCCAGCCTGGTTAACACACAGCACAACTCTACAGATGTCCTGGCTGGTTAACACACAACACAACTCTACAGATGTCCAGCCTGGTTAGCACACAACACAACTCTATAGATGTCCTGGCTGGTTAACACACAACACAACTCTACAGATGTCCAGCCTGGTTAACACACAACACAACTCTACAGATGTCCTGGCTGGTTAACACACAGCACAACTCTACAGATGTCCAGCCTGGTTAACACACAGCACAACTCTACAGATGTCCTGGCTGGTTAACACACAACACAACTCTACAGATGTCCAGCCTGGTTAACACACAACACAACTCTACAGATGTCCAGCCTGGATAACACACAACACAACTCTACAGATGTCCTGGCTGGTTAACACACAACACAACTCTACAGATGTCCAGCCTGGTTAACACACAGCACAACTCTACAGATGTCCTGGCTGGTTAACACACAACACAACTCTACAGATGTCCAGCCTGGTTAGCACACAGCACAACTCTACAGATGTCCTGGCTGGTTAACACACAACACAACTCTACAGATGTCCTGGCTGGTTAACACACAACACAACTCTACAGATGTCCAGCCTGGTTAACACACAGCACAACTCTATAGATGTCCTGGCTGGTTAACACACAGCATCCAGCCTGGTTAACACACAACACAACTCTACAGATGTCCTGCCTGGTTAACACACAACACAACTCTACAGATGTCCTGCCTGGTTAACACACAACACAACTCTATAGATGTCCTGGCTGGTTAACACACAGCACAACTCTACAGATGTCCTGGCTGGTTAACACACAGCACAACTCTATAGATGTCCTGGCTGGTTAACACACAGCACAACTCTACAGATGTCCTGGCTGGTTAACACACAACACAACTCTATAGATGTCCAGCCTGGTTAACACACAACACAACTCTATAGATGTCCTGGCTGGTTAACACACAGCACAACTCTACAGATGTCCTGGCTGGTTAACACACAACACAACTCTACAGATGTCCTGTCTGGTTAGCACACAGCACAACTCTATAGATGTCCAGCCTGGTTAACACACAACACAACTCTACAGATGTCCTGTCTGGTTAACACACAGCACAACTCTACAGATGTCCTGGCTGGTTAACACACAACACAACTCTACAGATGTCCTGGCTGGTTAACACACAGCACAACTCTACAGATGTCCTGTCTGGTTAACACACAGCACAACTCTACAGATGTCCTGGCTGGTTAACACACAACACAACTCTACAGATGTCCAGCCTGGTTAACACACAACACAACTCTACAGATGTCCAGCCTGGTTAACACACAACACAACTCTATAGATGTCCAGCCTGGTTAACACACAGCACAACTCTACAGATGTCCTGGCTGGTTAACACACAGCACAACTCTACAGATGTCCTGGCTGGCTAACACACAACACAACTCTATAGATGTCCAGCCTGGTTAACACACAACACAACTCTACAGATGTCCAGCCTGGTTAACACACAACACAACTCTACAGATGTCCTGTCTGGTTAACACACAACACAACTCTATAGATGTCCTGTCTGGTTAACACACAGCACAACTCTATAGATGTCCAGCCTGGTTAACACACAGCACAACTCTATAGATGTCCTGTCTGGTTAACACACAGCACAACTCTACAGATGTCCTGGCTGGTTAACACACAGCACAACTCTACAGATGTCCAGCCTGGTTAACACACAGCACAACTCTACAGATGTCCAGCCTGGTTAACACACAGCACAACTCTACAGATGTCCTGGCTGGTTAACACACAGCACAGCTCTACAGATGTCCAGCCTGGTTAACACACAGCACAACTCTATAGATGTCCTGGCTGGTTAACACACAGCACAACTCTACAGATGTCCTGGCTGGTTAACACACAGCACAACTCTACAGATGTCCTGGCTGGTTAACACACAACACAACTCTACAGATGTCCTGGCTGGTTAACACACAGCACAACTCTACAGATGTCCTGGCTGGTTAACACACAGCACAACTCTACAGATGTCCTGGCTGGTTAACACACAGCACAACTCTACAGATGTCCTGGCTGGTTAACACACAACACAACTCTACAGATGTCCTGCCTGGTTAACACACAGCACAACTCTACAGATGTCCTGGCTGGTTAACACACAACACAACTCTACAGATGTCCTGGCTGGTTAACACACAGCACAACTCTACAGATGTCCTGGCTGGTTAACACACAACACAACTCTACAGATGTCCAGCCTGGTTAACACACAACACAACTCTACAGATGTCCAGCCTGGTTAACACACAGCACAACTCTACAGATGTCCAGCCTGGTTAACACACAGCACAACTCTACAGATGTCCAGCCTGGTTAACACACAGCACAACTCTACAGATGTCCAGCCTGGTTAACACACAACACAACTCTACAGATGTCCAGCCTGGTTAACACACAACACAACTCTACAGATGTCCAGCCTGGTTAACACACAACACAACTCTACAGATGTCCTGGCTGGTTAACACACAGCACAACTCTACAGATGTCCAGCCTGGTTAACACACAGCACAACTCTACAGATGTCCAGCCTGGTTAACACACAGCACAACTCTACAGATGTCCTGGCTGGTTAACACACAGCACAACTCTATAGATGTCCTGGCTGGTTAACACACAACACAACTCTACAGATGTCCTGGCTGGTTAACACACAACACAACTCTACAGATGTCCTGGCTGGTTAACACACAGCACAACTCTACAGATGTCCTGTCTGGTTAACACACAGCACAACTCTATAGATGTCCAGCCTGGTTAACACACAGCACAACTCTATAGATGTCCAGCCTGGTTAACACACAGCACAACTCTATAGATGTCCAGCCTGGTTAACACACAACACAACTCTATAGATGTCCTGGCTGGTTAACACACAGCACAACTCTACAGATGTCCAGCCTGGTTAACACACAGCACAACTCTACAGATGTCCTGGCTGGTTAACACACAGCACAACTCTACAGATGTCCTGGCTGGTTAACACACAGCACAACTCTACAGATGTCCTGGCTGGTTAACACACATCACAACTCTATAGATGTCCTGGCTGGTTAACACACAACACAACTCTACAGATGTCCAGCCTGGTTAACACACAACACAACTCTATAGATGTCCTGGCTGGTTAACACACAACACAACTCTATAGATGTCCAGCCTGGTTAACACACAACACAACTCTATAGATGTCCAGCCTGGTTAACACACAACACAACTCTACAGATGTCCAGCCTGGTTAACACACAACACAACTCTACAGATGTCCAGCCTGGTTAACACACAACACAACTCTACAGATGTCCAGCCTGGTTAACACACAGCACAACTCTACAGATGTCCTGGCTGGTTAACACACAGCACAACTCTACAGATGTCCTGGCTGGTTAACACACAACACAACTCTACAGATGTCCTGCCTGGTTAACACACAGCACAACTCTACAGATGTCCTGGCTGGTTAACACACAGCACAACTCTACAGATGTCCAGCCTGGTTAACACACAGCACAACTCTACAGATGTCCAGCCTGGTTAACACACAACACAACTCTACAGATGTCCAGCCTGGTTAACACACAGCACAACTCTATAGATGTCCAGCCTGGTTAACACACAGCACAACTCTACAGATGTCCAGCCTGGTTAACACACAGCACAACTCTATAGATGTCCTGGCTGGTTAACACACAACACAACTCTATAGATGTCCTGGCTGGTTAACACACAACACAACTCTATAGATGTCCAGCCTGGTTAACACACAACACAACTCTACAGATGTCCTGGCTGGTTAACACACAGCACAACTCTACAGATGTCCTGGCTGGTTAACACACAGCACAACTCTACAGATGTCCTGGCTGGTTAACACACAACACAACTCTACAGATGTCCTGGCTGGTTAACACACAGCACAACTCTACAGATGTCCAGCCTGGTTAACACACAGCACAACTCTACAGATGTCCTGGCTGGTTAACACACAACACAACTCTACAGATGTCCTGTCTGGTTAACACACAACACAACTCTACAGATGTCCTGGCTGGTTAACACACAACACAACTCTACAGATGTCCAGCCTGGTTAACACACAACACAACTCTACAGATGTCCTGGCTGGTTAACACACAACACAACTCTACAGATGTCCTGGCTGGTTAACACACAACACAACTCTACAGATGTCCAGCCTGGTTAACACACAACACAACTCTACAGATGTCCTGGCTGGTTAACACACAGCACAACTCTACAGATGTCCAGCCTGGTTAACACACAGCACAACTCTACAGATGTCCTGGCTGGTTAACACACAACACAACTCTACAGATGTCCAGCCTGGTTAGCACACAACACAACTCTATAGATGTCCTGGCTGGTTAACACACAACACAACTCTACAGATGTCCAGCCTGGTTAACACACAACACAACTCTACAGATGTCCTGGCTGGTTAACACACAACACAACTCTACAGATGTCCAGCCTGGTTAGCACACAGCACAACTCTACAGATGTCCTGGCTGGTTAACACACAACACAACTCTACAGATGTCCTGGCTGGTTAACACACAACACAACTCTACAGATGTCCAGCCTGGTTAACACACAGCACAACTCTATAGATGTCCTGTCTGGTTAACACACAACACAACTCTACAGATGTCCTGACTGGTTAACACACAGCACAACTCTATAGATGTCCTGGCTGGTTAACACACAGCATCCAGCCTGGTTAACACACAACACAACTCTACAGATGTCCTGCCTGGTTAACACACAACACAACTCTACAGATGTCCTGCCTGGTTAACACACAACACAACTCTATAGATGTCCTGGCTGGTTAACACACAGCACAACTCTACAGATGTCCTGGCTGGTTAACACACAGCACAACTCTATAGATGTCCTGGCTGGTTAACACACAGCACAACTCTACAGATGTCCTGGCTGGTTAACACACAACACAACTCTATAGATGTCCAGCCTGGTTAACACACAACACAACTCTATAGATGTCCTGGCTGGTTAACACACAGCACAACTCTACAGATGTCCTGGCTGGTTAACACACAACACAACTCTACAGATGTCCTGTCTGGTTAGCACACAGCACAACTCTATAGATGTCCAGCCTGGTTAACACACAACACAACTCTACAGATGTCCTGTCTGGTTAACACACAGCACAACTCTACAGATGTCCTGGCTGGTTAACACACAACACAACTCTACAGATGTCCTGGCTGGTTAACACACAGCACAACTCTACAGATGTCCTGTCTGGTTAACACACAGCACAACTCTACAGATGTCCTGGCTGGTTAACACACAACACAACTCTACAGATGTCCAGCCTGGTTAACACACAACACAACTCTACAGATGTCCAGCCTGGTTAACACACAACACAACTCTATAGATGTCCAGCCTGGTTAACACACAGCACAACTCTACAGATGTCCTGGCTGGTTAACACACAGCACAACTCTACAGATGTCCTGGCTGGTTAACACACAACACAACTCTATAGATGTCCAGCCTGGTTAACACACAACACAACTCTACAGATGTCCAGCCTGGTTAACACACAACACAACTCTACAGATGTCCTGTCTGGTTAACACACAACACAACTCTATAGATGTCCTGTCTGGTTAACACACAACACAACTCTACAGATGTCCTGGCTGGTTAACACACAGCACAACTCTACAGATGTCCTGGCTGGTTAACACACAACACAACTCTACAGATGTCCAGCCTGGTTAACACACAACACAACTCTACAGATGTCCAGCCTGGTTAACACACAGCACAACTCTACAGATGTCCAGCCTGGTTAACACACAGCACAACTCTACAGATGTCCAGCCTGGTTAACACACAGCACAACTCTACAGATGTCCAGCCTGGTTAACACACAACACAACTCTACAGATGTCCAGCCTGGTTAACACACAACACAACTCTACAGATGTCCAGCCTGGTTAACACACAACACAACTCTACAGATGTCCTGGCTGGTTAACACACAGCACAACTCTACAGATGTCCAGCCTGGTTAACACACAGCACAACTCTACAGATGTCCAGCCTGGTTAACACACAGCACAACTCTACAGATGTCCTGGCTGGTTAACACACAGCACAACTCTACAGATGTCCAGCCTGGTTAACACACAGCACAACTCTACAGATGTCCAGCCTGGTTAACACACAACACAACTCTACAGATGTCCTGTCTGGTTAACACACAGCACAACTCTATAGATGTCCTGGCTGGTTAACACACAACACAACTCTACAGATGTCCTGGCTGGTTAACACACAACACAACTCTACAGATGTCCTGGCTGGTTAACACACAGCACAACTCTACAGATGTCCTGTCTGGTTAACACACAGCACAACTCAATAGATGTCCAGCCTGGTTAACACACAGCACAACTCTATAGATGTCCAGCCTGGTTAACACACAGCACAACTCTATAGATGTCCAGCCTGGTTAACACACAACACAACTCTATAGATGTCCTGGCTGGTTAACACACAGCACAACTCTACAGATGTCCAGCCTGGTTAACACACAGCACAACTCTACAGATGTTCTGGCTGGTTAACACACAGCACAACTCTACATATGTCCTGGCTGGTTAACACACAGCACAACTCTACAGATGTCCAGCCTGGTTAACACACAGCACAACTCTACAGATGTCCTGGCTGGTTAACACACAGCACAACTCTACAGATGTCCTGCCTGGTTAACACACAACACAACTCTACAGATGTCCAGCCTGGTTAACACACAGCACAACTCTATAGATGTCCAGCCTGGTTAACACACAACACAACTCTACAGATGTCCTGGCTGGTTAACACACAACACAACTCTATAGATGTCCTGGCTGGTTAACACACAGCACAACTCTACAGATGTCCTGGCTGGTTAACACACAGCACAACTCTACAGATGTCCTGGCTGGTTAACACACAGCACAACTCTACAGATGTCCTGGCTGGTTAACACACAGCACAACTCTACAGATGTCCAGCCTGGTTAACACACAACACAACTCTACAGATGTCCTGGCTGGTTAACACACAGCACAACTCTACAGATGTCCTGGCTGGTTAACACACAGCACAACTCTACAGATGTCCTGGCTGGTTAACACACAGCACAACTCTACAGATGTCCTGGCTGGTTAACACACAGCACAACTCTACAGATGTCCTGGCTGGTTAACACACAGCACAACTCTATAGATGTCCAGCCTGGTTAACACACAACACAACTCTACAGATGTCCTGGCTGGTTAACACACAGCACAACTCTACAGATGTCCTGGCTGGTTAACACACAGCACAACTCTACAGATGTCCTGGCTGGTTAACACACAGCACAACTCTACAGATGTCCTGGCTGGTTAACACACAGCACAACTCTACAGATGTCAAATCAAATCAAATCAAATCAAATTTTATTTGTCACATACACATGGTTAGCAGATGTTAATGCGAGTGTAGCGAAATGCTTGTGCTTCTAGTTCCGACAATGCAGTAATAACAAGTAATCTAACTAACAATTCCAAAACTACTGTCTTGTACACAGTGTAAGGGGATAAAGAATATGTACATAAGGATATATGAATGAGTGATGGTACAGAGCAGCATAGGCAAGATACAGTAGATGGTATCGAGTACAGTATGTACAAATGAGATGAGTATGTAAACAAAGTGGCATAGTTTAAAGTGGCTAGTGATACATGTATTACATAAGGATACAGTCGATGATATAGAGTACAGTATATACGTATGCATATGAGATGAATAATGTAGGGTAAGTAACATTATATAAGGTAGCATAGTTTAAAGTGGCTAGTGATATATTTACATCATTTCCCATCAATTCCCATTATTAAAGTGGCTGGAGTTGAGTCAGTGTCAGTGTGTTGGCAGCAGCCACTCAGTGTTAGTGGTGGCTGTTTAACAGTCTGATGGCCTTGAGATAGAAGCTGTTTTTTAGTCTCTCGGTCCCAGCTTTGATGCACCTGTACTGACCTCGCCTTCTGGATGATAGCGGGGTGAACAGGCAGTGGCTCGGGTGGTTGATGTCCTTGATGATCTTTATGGCCTTCCTGTGACATCGGGTGGTGTAGGTGTCCTGGAGGGCAGGTAGTTTGCCCCCGGTGATGCGTTGTGCAGACCTCACTACCCTCTGGAGAGCCTTACGGTTGAGGGCGGTGCAGTTGCCATACCAGGCGGTGATACAGCCCGCCAGGATGCTCTCGATTGTGCATCTGTAGAAGTTTGTGAGTGCTTTTGGTGACAAGCCGAATTTCTTCAGCCTCCTGAGGTTGAAGACGCGCTGCTGCTCCTTCTTCACGATGCTGTCTGTGTGAGTGGACCAATTCAGTTTGTCTGTGATGTGTATGCCGAGGAACTTAAAACTTGCTACCCTCTCCACTACTGTTCCATCGATGTGGATAGGGGGGTGTTCCCTCTGCTGTTTCCTGAAGTCCACAATCATCTCCTTAGTTTTGTTGACGTTGAGTGTGAGGTTATTTTCCTGACACCACACTCCGAGGGCCCTCACCTCCTCCCTGTAGGCCGTCTCGTCGTTGTTGGTAATCAAGCCTACCACTGTTGTGTCGTCCGCAAACTTGATGATTGAGTTGGAGGCGTGCGTGGCCACGCAGTCGTGGGTGAACAGGGAGTACAGGAGAGGGCTCAGAACGCACCCTTGTGGGGCCCCAGTGTTGAGGATCAGTGGGGAGGAGATGTTGTTGCCTACCCTCACCACCTGGGGGCGGCCCGTCAGGAAGTCCAGTACCCAGTTGCACAGGGCGGGGTCGAGACCCAGGGTCTCGAGCTTGATGACGAGCTTGGAGGGTACTATGGTGTTGAATGCCGAGCTGTAGTCGATGAACAGCATTCTCACATAGGTATTCCTCTTGTCCAGATGGGTTAGGGCAGTGTGCAGTGTGGTTGAGATTACATCGTCTGTGGACCTATTTGGGCGGTAAGCAAATTGGAGTGGGTCTAGGGTGTCAGGTAGGGTGGAGGTGATATGGTCCTTGACTAGTCTCTCAAAGCACTTCATGATGACGGATGTGAGTGCTACAGGGCGGTAGTAGTTTAGCTCAGTTACCTTAGCTTTCTTGGGAACAGGAACAATGGTGGCCCTCTTGAAGCATGTGGGAACAGCAGACTGGTATAGGGATTGATTGAATATGTCCGTAAACACACCGGCCAGCTGGTCTGCGCATGCTCTGAGGGCGCGGCTGGGGATGCCGTCTGGGCCTGCAGCCTTGCGAGGGTTAACACGTTTAAATGTCTTACTCACCTCGGCTGCAGTGAAGGAGAGACCGCATGTTTTCGTTGCAGGCCGTGTCAGTGGCACTGTATTGTCCTCAAAGCGGGCAAAAAAGTTATTTAGTCTGCCTGGGAGCAAGACATCCTGGTCCGTGACTGGGCTGGATTTCTTCCTGTAGTCCGTGATTGACTGTAGACCCTGCCACATGCCTCTTGTGTCTGAGCCGTTGAATTGAGATTCTACTTTGTCTCTGTACTGGCGCTTAGCTTGTTTGATAGCCTTGCGGAGGGAATAGCTGCACTGTTTGTATTCGGTCATGTTACCAGACACCTTGCCCTGATTAAAAGCAGTGGTTCGCGCTTTCAGTTTCACACGAATGCTGCCATCAATCCACGGTTTCTGGTTAGGGAATGTTTTAATCGTTGCTATGGGAACGACATCTTCAACGCACGTTCTAATGAACTCGCACACCGAATCAGCGTATTCGTCAATGTTGTTATCTGACGCAATACGAAACATCTCCCAGTCCACGTGATGGAAGCAGTCTTGGAGTGTGGAGTCAGCTTGGTCGGACCAGCGTTGGACAGACCTCAGCGTGTTTTAGTTTCTGTCTGTAGGCAGGGATCAACAAAATGGAGTCGTGGTCAGCTTTTCCGAAAGGGGGGCGGGGCAGGGCCTTATATGCGTCGCGGAAGTTAGAGTAACAATGATCCAAGGTCTTTCCACCCCTGGTTGCGCAATCGATATGCTGATAAAATTTAGGGAGTCTTCCTGGCTGGTTAACACACAGCACAACTCTACAGATGTCCAGCCTGGTTAACACACAACACAACTCTACAGATGTTCTGGCTGGTTAACACACAGCACAACTCTACAGATGTCCAGCCTGGTTAACACACAGCACAACTCTATAGATGTCCTGGCTGGTTAACACACTGCACAACTCTATAGATGTCCTGGCTGGTTAACACACAGCATCCAGCCTGGTTAACACACAACACAACTCTACAGATGTCCAGCCTGGTTAACACACAACACAACTCTACAGATGTCCAGCCTGGTTAACACACAGCACAACTCTATAGATGTCCAGCCTGGTTAACACACAACACAACTCTACAGATGTCCTGGCTGGTTAACACACAGCTAACCAGCCTGGTTAACATACAGCTAACCAGCCTGGTTAACACACAGCTAACCAGCCTGGTTAACACACAGCTAACCAGCCTGGTTAACACACAGCTAACCAGATACTAACCAGATAAACATGTGGAGTTACAGTAACTGGCCTCTGGCTGCTTTGAGGTTTGGCACCGTGTGTTATTTCTTCAGTTCCCTCTTTACTTCTTCCTTTTTCTCTCTAAACTTCAGTCATTCTGTTCCAATGACTAAACACCATGCCAGTATACTAGTGGCTGCCTGATGCCATAAACCCTAGCCCTAACCCTGCAGCCAGCCAACACACTTTACTGTCAGCCTCAGAGGCTGTGGACTGGATGAGGCAGAATGATATACAACAGGAAGTGATGTTACTGTTCCCATGTCACTGTTCTGTGATTCCAATTTAGTGTGGATCCCAGGAAGAGTAGCTACTACTAAAGTTAATGCTAACTTATTACTAAAATAATGCTAAGCTTAAGCTAAGCTAACATCTAACAGCGATTTTAATACACAGTGTGACTGATGCTTACCAGTGCTTTAGCGTTGGGATTGGCCTTCTTGTCCACAATGACCTTGGCGACCTTGTAGTGTCCGCAGTGGGCGGCGACATGCAGGGCCGTCAGATAGTCGTTGGTGACATCATCAACAGGAACCTCGTGGTGTAGCAGGAGCTGAACACAGTTCAGATGGTCCCCCTGGGTGGCCATGTGGAGGGGAGACAGACCGTTCTGGAGGGGTACAGACAGACAGTTTAGAGGGGGGACAGGGACAGAGAGAGAAAGTCATTGTCATAGTTACTGTACCTTAGTTTTGGACAGGATGGGAGCTCCTCTGTCTAGCAGCATCTCCAGCACCTGTTCATGTCCGCTCCTGGCGCCACAGTGGAGAGGGGTCAGACCGTCCTGGGGTCAGAGGTTAAGGGGAAGTAGAGCATTACACAGGTTACTTACTGGATCTCTGACTATTGGTTCTTTCCTGCTGGGCTTTCTAGATGTTTTGTGTATGTTGTGTGTGAGCTAGATTGACTTCCTGTAGGACAATAAACATGAATCTGACCACAGACCAGTCCTCCTGTAGGACAATAAACATGAATCTGACCACAGACCAGTCCTCCCGTAGGACAATAAACATGAATCTGACCATGGACCAGTCCTCCCGTAGGAAAATAAACATGAATCTGACCACGGACCAGTCCTCCAGTAGGACAATAAACATGATTCTGACCATGGACCAGTCCTCCTGTAAGAAAATAAACATGAATCTGACCATGGTCCAGTCCTCCTGTAGGACAATAAACATGAATCTGACCATGGTCCAGTCCTCCTGTAGGACAATAAACATTAATCATTTACAGTAGTATTGCTATTTCTATTGTCAAAACAACCATGTTACATCTGGGACTGAGACAATACTAGAGAAGAGCAGCTTCCATACAGGGCTTTATGTCATAATATACACCCAAACAGAAACATGGATGTTAAGAATTCACAGGTTTCACGTTGCGTCACTACATCGTGGAAAGTTCTATGAGGTCCGACTGAGCGTTGTACTCAGTGCATCCTCAATTGGCGCTGATGAAGATTTAGTGACTTGGAAACACAAAGACACTTCTAAAGTGATGAATGTTCCATTGCCATTCTGGCTGGCAACGTCCTTATCCCTTGCTTGCTAGCTAGCCAACTACGGCTAAATTACCATCACGCCAAAAAGTACAGCCAGAATAACAGCAAAGTAGCCGCATTTTCATTTGCTTAAGTTGTTTTCTAGTGACATTTATTTGGATACATCCATAACAATGAGCTAATGAGGTACGGTTTTGCCTGGAGTAGGAAATGTGGTCACTCGTCAGGACTGCTCACTCATTGTTCAGAGGAGCTAGCCAACAACACAGCTAACACAATCACTTCAAACTGAAGCTGGAAAGACCACAAACTAGCTGCACTTCCTTTTGTTTTTTACCTTTTTTTCAATGGACATTTCTTTGTATATATCCAGAAAAGGTATACAAGCTGATTCATGATTTGGACTGTCTGAGAAACACTGCCTGCCTGTCTGTCTCGTCCCGACTCCCGACACATTACTATGGGACAGCTGGAGATCTAATATGAATATAGAAACAATGTTGAAAATGTCAGAGTGACAGACAGCAAGGTTTATACAAATCTCCGCTGTTAAAACTAAATGTTAGTCTAAAAGAAATGTGAGATAATGTCTAGATGCTTTTTATAGTGGAGATAAAGGTTATAAATTGCCTGGCTGGGCTGATGAGACAGTGGATTGTGCAGTCAGATGGAACAGAGTAAATAGGCATTTTAATGTCATAGATTTAGCCGGTGGTAACTTGTGGAATAGACGCCGGCTAGAATGCTGATTTAACCAATCAGCCTTCAGGATTAGACCCACCCGTTGTATAATGTAGTACAGTGTATATCTAACCTTAGTCCTGGCGTCTATCGTGCCTCCCCTCTCCAGCAGAACTTTCACCATGTTGCCATTCCCTCTCTTAGAAGCCACATGCAGCGGTGTGATGTCATTCTGAGGAGGGGAGACACAACATCAAGTCATAAATACAGTACAGTCATTATTTCCATCAGATTAGACATTAAGATAATACCCACACATACAGTAGTCATTATTTCCATCAGATTAGACATTAAGACAATACCCACACATACAGTATAGTCATTATTTCCATCAGATTAGACATTAAGATAATACCCACACATACAGTATAGTCATTATTTCCATCAGATTAGACATTAAGATAATACCCACACATACAGTATAGTCATTATTTCCATCAGATTAGACATTAAGATAATACCCACACATACAGTATAGTCATTATTTCCATCAGATTAGACATTAAGACAATACCCACACATACAGCACTTTGAATGACTCTAACAGCAGGTTATCAGTGGTATGTTCTGAGTGTATTGTAAACAGCTACACCCTATGAAGATACCCTTAACACAACCTAAAGTACAGTATCACTGTCAGTTGTGTCTGCAGGACAGTCAGGTCTGAGGTAGTCTGTGGTACTGGGGTTAGTGAACTGTGTCAGCAGGACAGTCAGGTCTGAGGTAGTCTGTGGTACTGGGGTTAGTGAACTGTGTCAGCAGGACAGTCAGGTCTGAGGTAATCTGTGGTACTGGGGTTAGTGAACTGTGTCAGCAGGACAGTCAGGTCTGAGGTAGTCTGTGGTACTGAGCTGAAGAACACCTCCCTCTAGTGACAGCTAATGGTATTCGTATATCAGCTCAAACCAGCTCAAATCACGTGCTATGACAGAGTAAATGCATGATGTGCATCTATAAGCATCTATAGGCTCATATTTCATAGTGCAGGGATATGACCGACTGAGAGCCTTGGCAGGGTGTGTCCATGTGTAAGGGCCTTGGCAGGGTGAGTGCAGACTGACTCCAGCAGCTGTAGAATGATATCTGCAGGGGCTATGGGGTACTACCCTGCACATTCAGGTCCCAAAGCACATTCTAGACCTGGGCTGGATGGAAATCAGCCTGATGAGTCTTACCCTGGTCATGTTTTAGAGGAGTCTTACCCTGGTCTTGTTTTAGAGGACTCTTACCCTGGTCTTGTTTTAGAGGACTCTTACCCTGGTCTTGTTTTAGAGGAGTCTTACCCTGGCCTAGTTTTAGAGGAGTCTTACCCTGGCCTTGTTTTAGAGGAGTCTTGCCCTGGTCTTGTTTTAGAGGAGTCTTACCCTGGCCTTGTTTTAGAGGACTCTTACCCTGGTCTTGTTTTAGAGGACTCTTACCCTGGCCTTGTTTTAGAGGAGTCTTACCCTGGCCTTGTTTTAGAGGAGTCTTACCCTGGTCTTGTTTTAGAGGAGTCTTACCCTGGACTTGTTTTAGAGGAGTCTTACCCTGGTCTTGTTTTAGAGGAGTCTTACCCTGACCTTGTTTTAGAGGATTCTTACCCTGGTCTTGTTTTAGAGGAGTCTTACCCTGGCCTTGTTTTAGAGGAGTCTTACCCTGGCCTTGTTTAGAGGAGGCTTACCTACCCTGGTCTTGTTTTGCAGGAGTCTTACCATGGCCTAGTTTTAGAGGAGTCTTACCCTGGATTTGTTTTAGAGGAGTCTTACCCTGGTCTTGTTTTAGAGGAGTCTTACCCTGGACTTGTTTTAGAGGAGTCTTACCCTGGTCTTGTTTTAGAGGAGTCTTACCCTGACCTTGTTTTAGAGGAGTCTTACCCTGGCCTAGTTTTAGAGGAGTCTTACCCTGGCCTTGTTTTAGAGGAGTCTTGCCCTGGTCTTGTTTTAGAGGAGTCTTACCCTGGCCTTGTTTTAGAGGACTCTTACCCTGGTCTTGTTTTAGAGGACTCTTACCCTGGCCTTGTTTTAGAGGAGTCTTACCCTGGCCTTGTTTTAGAGGAGTCTTACCCTGGTCTTGTTTTAGAGGAGTCTTACCCTGGACTTGTTTTAGAGGAGTCTTACCCTGGTCTTGTTTTAGAGGAGTCTTACCCTGACCTTGTTTTAGAGGATTCTTACCCTGGTCTTGTTTTAGAGGAGTCTTACCCTGGCCTTGTTTTAGAGGAGTCTTACCCTGGCCTTGTTTAGAGGAGGCTTACCTACCCTGGTCTTGTTTTGCAGGAGTCTTACCATGGCCTAGTTTTAGAGGAGTCTTACCCTGGATTTGTTTTAGAGGAGTCTTACCCTGGTCTTGTTTTAGAGGAGTCTTACCCTGACCTTGCTTTAGAGGAGTCTTACCCTGGTCTTGTTTTAGAGGAGTCTTACCCTGGCCTTGTTGTAGAGGAGTCTTACCCTGGCCTTGTTTTAGAGGAGTCTTACCCTGGCCTTGCTTTAGAGGAGTCTTACCCTGGCCTTGTTTTAGAGGAGTCTTACCCTGGCCTTGCTTTAGAGGAGTCTTACCCTGGCCTTGTTTAGAGGAGACTTACCTACCCTGGTCTTGTTTTGCAGGAGTCTTACCATGGCCTAGTTTTAGAGGAGTCTTATCCTGGACTTGTTTTAGAGGACTCTTACCCTGGCCTTGTTTTAGAGGAGTCTTACCCTGGCCTTGTTTTAGAGGAGTCTTACCCTGGTCTTGTTTTAGAGGAGTCTTACCCTGGACTTGTTTTAGAGGAGTCTTACCCTGGCCTTGTTTAGAGGAGGCTTACCTACCCTGGTCTTGTTTTGCAGGAGTCTTACCATGGCCTAGTTTTAGAGGAGTCTTACCCTGGATTTGTTTTAGAGGAGTCTTACCCTGGTCTTGTTTTAGAGGAGTCTTACCCTGACCTTGCTTTAGAGGAGTCTTACCCTGGTCTTGTTTTAGAGGAGTCTTACCCTGGCCTTGTTGTAGAGGAGTCTTACCCTGGCCTTGTTTTAGAGGAGTCTTACCCTGGCCTTGCTTTAGAGGAGTCTTACCCTGGCCTTGTTTAGAGGAGACTTACCTACCCTGGTCTTGTTTTGCAGGAGTCTTACCATGGCCTAGTTTTAGAGGAGTCTTACCCTGGACTTGTTTTAGAGGACTCTTACCCTGGCCTTGTTTTAGAGGAGTCTTACCCTGGCCTTGTTTTAGAGGATTCTTACCCTGGCCTTGTTTTAGAGGAGTCTTACCCTGGTCTTGTTTTAGAGGAGTCTTACCCTGGACTTGTTTTAGAGGAGTCTTACCCTGGTCTTGTTTTAGAGGAGTCTTACCCTGACCTTGTTTTAGAGGATTCTTACCCTGGTCTTGTTTTAGAGGAGTCTTACCCTGGCCTTGTTTTAGAGGAGTCTTACCCTGGCCTTGTTTAGAGGAGGCTTACCTACCCTGGTCTTGTTTTGCAGGAGTCTTACCATGGCCTAGTTTTAGAGGAGTCTTACCCTGGATTTGTTTTAGAGGAGTCTTACCCTGGTCTTGTTTTAGAGGAGTCTTACCCTGGACTTGTTTTAGAGGAGTCTTACCCTGGTCTTGTTTTAGAGGAGTCTTACCCTGACCTTGTTTTAGAGGAGTCTTACCCTGGCCTAGTTTTAGAGGAGTCTTACCCTGGCCTTGTTTTAGAGGACTCTTACCCTGGTCTTGTTTTAGAGGACTCTTACCCTGGCCTTGTTTTAGAGGAGTCTTACCCTGGCCTTGTTTTAGAGGAGTCTTACCCTGGTCTTGTTTTAGAGGAGTCTTACCCTGGACTTGTTTTAGAGGAGTCTTACCCTGGTCTTGTTTTAGAGGAGTCTTACCCTGACCTTGTTTTAGAGGATTCTTACCCTGGTCTTGTTTTAGAGGAGTCTTACCCTGGCCTTGTTTTAGAGGAGTCTTACCCTGGCCTTGTTTAGAGGAGGCTTACCTACCCTGGTCTTGTTTTGCAGGAGTCTTACCATGGCCTAGTTTTAGAGGAGTCTTACCCTGGATTTGTTTTAGAGGAGTCTTACCCTGGTCTTGTTTTAGAGGAGTCTTACCCTGACCTTGCTTTAGAGGAGTCTTACCCTGGTCTTGTTTTAGAGGAGTCTTACCCTGGCCTTGTTGTAGAGGAGTCTTACCCTGGCCTTGTTTTAGAGGAGTCTTACCCTGGCCTTGCTTTAGAGGAGTCTTACCCTGGCCTTGTTTTAGAGGAGTCTTACCCTGGCCTTGCTTTAGAGGAGTCTTACCCTGGCCTTGTTTAGAGGAGACTTACCTACCCTGGTCTTGTTTTGCAGGAGTCTTACCATGGCCTAGTTTTAGAGGAGTCTTACCCTGGACTTGTTTTAGAGGACTCTTACCCTGGCCTTGTTTTAGAGGAGTCTTACCCTGGCCTTGTTTTAGAGGAGTCTTACCCTGGTCTTGTTTTAGAGGAGTCTTACCCTGGACTTGTTTTAGAGGAGTCTTACCCTGGCCTTGTTTAGAGGAGACTTACCTACCCTGGTCTTGTTTTGCAGGAGTCTTACCATGGCCTAGTTTTAGAGGAGTCTTACCCTGGATTTGTTTTAGAGGAGTCTTACCCTGGTCTTGTTTTAGAGGAGTCTTACCCTGACCTTGCTTTAGAGGAGTCTTATCCTGGTCTTGTTTTAGAGGAGTCTTACCCTGGCCTTGTTGTAGAGGAGTCTTACCCTGGCCTTGTTTTAGAGGAGTCTTACCCTGGCCTTGCTTTAGAGGAGTCTTACCCTGGCCTTGTTTAGAGGAGACTTACCTACCCTGGTCTTGTTTTGCAGGAGTCTTACCATGGCCTAGTTTTAGAGGAGTCTTACCCTGGACTTGTTTTAGAGGACTCTTACCCTGGCCTTGTTTTAGAGGAGTCTTACCCTGGCCTTGTTTTAGAGGATTCTTACCCTGGTCTTGTTTTAGAGGAGTCTTACCCTGGCCTTGTTTTAGAGGAGTCTTACCCTGGCCTTGTTTAGAGGAGGCTTACCTACCCTGGTCTTGTTTTGCAGGAGTCTTACCATGGCCTAGTTTTAGAGGAGTCTTACCCTGGATTTGTTTTAGAGGAGTCTTACCCTGGTCTTGTCTTAGAGGAGTCTTACCCTGACCTTGCTTTAGAGGAGTCTTACCCTGGTCTTGTTTTAGAGGAGTCTTACCCTGGCCTTGTTGTAGAGGAGTCTTACGCTGGCCTTGTTTTAGAGGAGTCTTACCCTGGCCTTGCTTTAGAGGAGTCTTACCCTGGCCTTGTTTTAGAGGAGTCTTACCCTGGCCTTGCTTTAGAGGAGTCTTACCCTGGCCTTGTTTAGAGGAGACTTACCTACCCTGGTCTTGTTTTGCAGGAGTCTTACCATCGCCTAGTTTTAGAGGAGTCTTACCCTGGACTTGTTTTAGAGGACTCTTACCCTGGCCTTGTTTTAGAGGAGTCTTACCCTGGCCTTGTTTTAGAGGAGTCTTACCCTGGTCTTGTTTTAGAGGACTCTTACCCTGGTCTTGTTTTAGAGGAGTCTTACCCTGGCCTAGTTTTAGAGGAGTCTTACCCTGGCCTTGTTTTAGAGGAGTCTTGCCCTGGTCTTGTTTTAGAGGAGTCTTACCCTGGCCTTGTTTTAGAGGACTCTTACCCTGGTCTTGTTTTAGAGGACTCTTACCCTGGCCTTGTTTTAGAGGAGTCTTACCCTGGCCTTGTTTTAGAGGAGTCTTACCCTGGTCTTGTTTTAGAGGAGTCTTACCCTGGACTTGTTTTAGAGGAGTCTTACCCTGGTCTTGTTTTAGAGGAGTCTTACCCTGACCTTGTTTTAGAGGATTCTTACCCTGGTCTTGTTTTAGAGGAGTCTTACCCTGGCCTTGTTTTAGAGGAGTCTTACCCTGGCCTTGTTTAGAGGAGGCTTACCTACCCTGGTCTTGTTTTGCAGGAGTCTTACCATGGCCTAGTTTTAGAGGAGTCTTACCCTGGATTTGTTTTAGAGGAGTCTTACCCTGGTCTTGTTTTAGAGGAGTCTTACCCTGGACTTGTTTTAGAGGAGTCTTACCCTGGTCTTGTTTTAGAGGAGTCTTACCCTGACCTTGTTTTAGAGGAGTCTTACCCTGGCCTAGTTTTAGAGGAGTCTTACCCTGGCCTTGTTTTAGAGGAGTCTTGCCCTGGTCTTGTTTTAGAGGAGTCTTACCCTGGCCTTGTTTTAGAGGACTCTTACCCTGGTCTTGTTTTAGAGGACTCTTACCCTGGCCTTGTTTTAGAGGAGTCTTACCCTGGCCTTGCTTTAGAGGAGTCTTACCCTGGCCTTGTTTAGAGGAGACTTACCTACCCTGGTCTTGTTTTGCAGGAGTCTTACCCTGGTCTTGTTTTAGAGGAGTCTTACCCTGGCCTTGTTTTAGAGGAGTCTTACCCTGGTCTTGTTTTAGAGGAGTCTTACCCTGGACTTGTTTTAGAGGAGTCTTACCCTGGTCTTGTTTTAGAGGAGTCTTACCCTGACCTTGTTTTAGAGGATTCTTACCCTGGTCTTGTTTTAGAGGAGTCTTACCCTGGCCTTGTTTTAGAGGAGTCTTACCCTGGCCTTGTTTAGAGGAGGCTTACCTACCCTGGTCTTGTTTTGCAGGAGTCTTACCATGGCCTAGTTTTAGAGGAGTCTTACCCTGGATTTGTTTTAGAGGAGTCTTACCCTGGTCTTGTTTTAGAGGAGTCTTACCCTGGACTTGTTTTAGAGGAGTCTTACCCTGGTCTTGTTTTAGAGGAGTCTTACCCTGACCTTGTTTTAGAGGAGTCTTACCCTGGCCTAGTTTTAGAGGAGTCTTACCCTGGCCTTGTTTTAGAGGAGTCTTGCCCTGGTCTTGTTTTAGAGGAGTCTTACCCTGGCCTTGTTTTAGAGGACTCTTACCCTGGTCTTGTTTTAGAGGACTCTTACCCTGGCCTTGTTTTAGAGGAGTCTTACCCTGGCCTTGTTTTAGAGGAGTCTTACCCTGGTCTTGTTTTAGAGGAGTCTTACCCTGGACTTGTTTTAGAGGAGTCTTACCCTGGTCTTGTTTTAGAGGAGTCTTACCCTGACCTTGTTTTAGAGGATTCTTACCCTGGTCTTGTTTTAGAGGAGTCTTACCCTGGCCTTGTTTTAGAGGAGTCTTACCCTGGCCTTGTTTAGAGGAGGCTTACCTACCCTGGTCTTGTTTTGCAGGAGTCTTACCATGGCCTAGTTTTAGAGGAGTCTTACCCTGGATTTGTTTTAGAGGAGTCTTACCCTGGTCTTGTTTTAGAGGAGTCTTACCCTGACCTTGCTTTAGAGGAGTCTTACCCTGGTCTTGTTTTAGAGGAGTCTTACCCTGGCCTTGTTGTAGAGGAGTCTTACCCTGGCCTTGTTTTAGAGGAGTCTTACCCTGGCCTTGCTTTAGAGGAGTCTTACCCTGGCCTTGTTTTAGAGGAGTCTTACCCTGGCCTTGCTTTAGAGGAGTCTTACCCTGGCCTTGTTTAGAGGAGGCTTACCTACCCTGGTCTTGTTTTGCAGGAGTCTTACCATGGCCTAGTTTTAGAGGAGTCTTACCCTGGATTTGTTTTAGAGGAGTCTTACCCTGGTCTTGTTTTAGAGGAGTCTTACCCTGACCTTGCTTTAGAGGAGTCTTACCCTGGTCTTGTTTTAGAGGAGTCTTACCCTGGCCTTGTTGTAGAGGAGTCTTACGCTGGCCTTGTTTTAGAGGAGTCTTACCCTGGCCTTGCTTTAGAGGAGTCTTACCCTGGCCTTGTTTTAGAGGAGTCTTACCCTGGCCTTGCTTTAGAGGAGTCTTACCCTGGCCTTGTTTAGAGGAGACTTACCTACCCTGGTCTTGTTTTGCAGGAGTCTTACCATCGCCTAGTTTTAGAGGAGTCTTACCCTGGACTTGTTTTAGAGGACTCTTACCCTGGCCTTGTTTTAGAGGAGTCTTACCCTGGCCTTGTTTTAGAGGAGTCTTACCCTGGTCTTGTTTTAGAGGAGTCTTACCCTGGACTTGTTTTAGAGGAGTCTTACCCTGGTCTTGTTTTAGAGGAGTCTTACCCTGACCTTGTTTTAGAGGAGTCTTACCCTGGTCTTGTTTTAGAGGAGTCTTACCCTGGCCTTGTTTTAGAGGAGTCTTACCCTGGCCTTGTTTTAGAGGAGTCTTACCCTGGCCTTGTTTAGAGGAGACTTACCTACCCTGGTCTTGTTTTGCAGGAGTCTTACCATGGCCTAGTTTTAGAGGAGTCTTACCCTGGATTTGTTTTAGAGGAGTCTTACCCTGGTCTTGTTGTAGAGGAGTCTTACCCTGGCCTTGTTTTAGAGGAGTCTTACCCTGGCCTTGCTTTAGAGGAGTCTTACCCTGGCCTTGTTTTAGAGGAGTCTTACCCTGGCCTTGCTTTAGAGGAGTCTTACCCTGGCCTAGTTTTAGAGAAGTCTTACCCTGGCCTTGAAGTCCACGGCAGCGCCGCGGTTGAGGAGGAGCGTTGCCACGTTGATGTTGCCGTAGTGAGCAGCAATGTGCAGCGGAGTAAAGCCACTCTAGAAAACAGACACATCATGACATCAGCACTCAGTCACAACACAACCAATCAGAGCAGCCTCTCACACCGTCATAGCCAGATGGGACTGCTCTTTGATCAGACACACTGCAGACCCTTCCTGCAGCCCAATGATCTACTTCCTCCCAAAGTTTGCGCTTGTTCACTTCCCTTCACTGATTTTAAAGTAAATGACTGGAATATGAAATATGGTAGAAACGACCACTAGTCTATGGTTCCTCCATAGAGTTTCAGTTCATCAGTTGTGAACTTCAAGTTGTCTGAAGCAGATGTTGTACTTGACTATACACTACAGTAGTGCTGGGTGGAACTGTGATCTACAGTAGGCCTGTTAGCTGTGTTCGCTGTTGGGGAACAGAAAAAGCAGCATAGACACATTTAGAGTAGAGGACTGTTGATGCTGCAGCCATCACTAGGGCTTTCTGCTGACCGACACCTGCCTGCCTCAGGGTGCCTGGGTTAGAGTTCTCCTGCCTGGGTTAGAGTTATGCACAAGCCTGGGGATGTTAAGGCAGAGACACCCACTGAGAGGGACTAGCTGGTGGACTGGGTCTCTGCTGCTGGAGGATAGCTTCCTTTATTCTTTATTTGGATCCACATTAGCTGGCACCTTGGCAACCGCTAGTCTTCCTGGGGTCTAATGGTGTCTTACAGTACCTCATCACAGAACTCTGCCTGTGGCCAGGAGACAAACTTACAGCATCATCACCATCCCCAACTCTAACATCATGGCTAATCAGCTCTAACATCATGCTAACCAACTCTAAAATCATGTTAACCAACTTTAACATCATGTTAACCAGCTCTAACATCATGCTAACCAACTCTAACATCATGTTAACCAACTCTAACATCATGTTAACCAACTGTAACATCATGTTAACCAACTCTAACATCATGTTAACCAACTCTAACATCATGTTAACCAACTGTAACATCATGTTAACCAACTCTAACATCATGTTAACCAACTCTAACATCATGCTAACCAACTGTAACATCATGTTAACCAACTCTAACATCATGCTAACCAACTGTAACATCATGTTAACCAACTCCAACATCATGTTAACCAGCTCTAACCAACTCTAACATCATGCTAACCAACTCTAACATTGTGTTAACCAACTCTAACATCATGCTAACCAACACTAACATCATGTTAACCAACTCTAACATCAAATCAAATCAAATCAAATTTTATTTGTCGCATACACATGGTTAGCAGATGTTAATGCGAGTGTAGCAAAATGCTTGTGCTTCTAGTTCCGACAATGCAGTAATAACCAACAAGTAATCTAACTAACAATTCCAAAACTACTGTCTTATACACAGTGTAAGGGGATAAAGAATATGTACATAAGGATATATGAATGAGTGATGGTACAGAGCAGCATAGGCAGGATACAGTAGATGGTATCGAGTACAGTATATACATGAGGTTAAAGTGGCTAGTGATACATGTATTACATAAGGATGCAGTCGATGATATAGAGTACAGTATATACGTATGCATATGAGATGTAGGGTAAGTAACATTATATAAGGTAGCATTGTTTAAAGTGGCTAGTGATATATTTACATAATTTCCCATCAATTCCCATTATTAAAGTGGCTGGAGTTGAGTCAGTGTCAGTGTCAGTGTGTTGGCAGCAGCCACTCAATGTTAGTGGTGGCTGTTTAACAGTCTGATGGCCTTGAGATAGAAGCTGTTTTTCAGTCTCTCGGTCCCAGCTTTGATGCACCTGTACTGACCTCACCTTCTGGATGATAGCGGGGTGAACAGGCAGTGGCTCGGGTGGTTGATGTCCTTAATGATCTTTATGGCCTTCCTGTAACATCGGGTGGTGTAGGTGTCCTGGAGGGCAGGTAGTTTGCCCCCGGTGATGCGTTGTGCAGACCTCACTACCCTCTGGAGAGCCTTACTGTTGTGGGCGGAGCAGTTGCCGTACCAGGCGGTGATACAGCCCGCCAGGATGCTCTCGATTGTGCATCTGTAGAAGTTTGTGAGTGCTTTTGGTGACAAACCAAATTTCTTTAGCCTACTGAGGTTGAAGAGGCGCTGCTGCGCCTTCTTCACGATGCTGTCTGTGTGAGTGGACCAATTCAGTTTGTCTGTGATGTGTATGCCGAGGAACTTAAAACTTGCTACCCTCTCCACTACTGTTCCATCGATGTGGATC
Source organism: Oncorhynchus clarkii lewisi (assembly GCF_045791955.1). Classification (NCBI taxonomy): domain Eukaryota; kingdom Metazoa; phylum Chordata; class Actinopteri; order Salmoniformes; family Salmonidae; genus Oncorhynchus; species Oncorhynchus clarkii. The sequence goes on along the minus strand of NC_092147.1, from coordinate 91,573,474 downwards.
GGGGGGTGTTCCCTCTGCTGTTTCCTGAAGTCCACAATCATCTCCTTAGTTTTGTTGACGTTGAGTGTGAGGTTATTTTCCTGACACCACACTCCGAGGGCCCTCACCTCCTCCCTGTAGGCCGCCTCGTCGTTGTTGGTAATCAAGCCTACCACTGTTGTGTCGTCCGCAAACTTGATGATTGAGTTGGAGGCGTGCGTGGCCACGCAGTCGTGGGTGAACAGGGAGTACAGGAGAGGGCTCAGAACGCACCCTTGTGGGGCCCCAGTGTTGAGGATCAGCGGGGTGGAGATGTTGTTGCCTACCCTCACCACCTGGGGGCGGCCCGTCAGGAAGTCCAGTACCCAGTTGCACAGGACGGGGTCGAGACCCAGGGTCTCGAGCTTGATGACGAGCTTGGAGGGTACTATGGTGTTGAATGCCGAGCTGTAGTCGATGAACAGCATTCTCACATAGGTATTCCTCTTCTCCAGATGGGTTAGGGCAGTGTGCAGTGTGGTTGAGATTGCATCGTCTGTGGACCTATTTGGGCGGTAAGCAAATTGGAGTGGGTCTAGGGTGTCGGGTAGGGTGGAGATGATATGGTCCTTGACTAGTCTCTCAAAGCACTTCATGATGACGGAAGTGAGTGCTACGGGGCGGTAGTCGTTTAGCTCAGTTACCTTAGCTTTCTTGGGAACAGGAACAATGGTGGCCCTCTTGAAGCATGTGGGAACAGCAGACTGGTATAGGGATTGATTGAATATGTCCGTAAACACACCGGCCAGCTGGTCTGCGCATGCTCTGAGGGCGCGGCTGGGGATGCCGTCTGGGCCTGCAGCCTTGCGAGGGTTAACATGTTTAAATGTCTTACTCACCTCGGCTGCAGTGAAGGAGAGTCTGCATGTTTTCGTTGCCGCCCGTGTCAGTGGCACTGTATTGTCCTCAAAGCGGGCAAAAAAGTTATTTAGTCTGCCTGGGAGCAGGACGTCCTGGTCCGTGACTGGGCTGGATTTCTTCTTGTAGTCCGTGATTGACTGTAGACCCTGCCACATGCCTCTTGTGTCTGAGCCGTTGAATTGAGATTCTACTTTGTCTCTGTACTGACGCTTAGCTTGTTTGATAGCCTTGCGGAGGGAAAAGCTGCACTGTTTGTATTCGGTCATGTTACCAGTCACCTTGCCCTGATTAAAAGCAGTGGTTCGCGCTTTCAGTTTCACGTGAATGCTGCCATCAATCCACGGTTTCTGGTTAGGGAATGTTTTAATCGTTGCTATGGGAACGACATCTTCAAAGCACGTTCTAATGAACTCGCACACCGAATCAGCGTATTCGTCAATATTGTTATCTGACGCAATACGAAACATGTCCCAGTCCACGTGATGGAAGCAGTCTTGGAGTGTGGAGTCAGCTTGGTCGGACCAGCGTTGGACAGACCTCAGCGTGGGAGCCTCTTGTTTTAGTTTCTGTCTGTAGGCAGGGATCAACAAAATGGAGTCGTGGTCAGCTTTTCCGAAAGGAGGGCGGGGCAGGGCCTTATATGCGTCGCGGAAGTTAGAGTAACAATGATCCAAGGTTTTTCCACCCCTGGTTGCGCAATCGATATGCTGATAAAATTTAGGGAGTCTTGTTTTCAGATTAGCCTTGTTAAAATCCCCAGCAACAATGAATGCAGCCTCCGGATAAATGGATTCCAGTTTGCAAAGAGTCAAATAAAGTTCGTTCAGAACCATCGATGTGTCTGCTTGGGGGGGGATATATACGGCTGTGATTATAATCGAAGAGAATTCTCTTGGTAGATAATGCGGTCTACATTTGATTGTGAGGAATTCTAAATCAGGTGAACAGAAGGATTTCCTGTATGTTTCTTTCATCACACCATGTCTCGTTAGCCATAAGGCATACGCCCCCGCCCCTCTTCTTACCAGAAAGATGTTTGTTTCTGTCGGCGCGATGCGTGGAGAAACCCGCTGGCTGCACCGCCCCCGATAGCGTCTCTCCAGTGAGCCATGTTTCCGTGAAGCAAAGAACGTTACAGTCTCTGATGTCCCTCTGGAATGCTACCCTTGCTCGGATTTCATCAACCTTGTTGTCAAGAGACTGGACATTGGCGAGAAGGATGCTAGGGAGTGGTGCACGATGTGCCCGTCTCCGGAGTCTGACCAGAAGACCGCCTCGTTTCCCTCTTTTTCTGAGTCGTTTTTTTGGGTCGCTGCATGGGATCCATTCCGTTGTCCTGGGTGAAAGGCAGAACACAGGATCCGCGTCGCGAAAAACATATTCTTGGTCGTACTGATGGTGAGTTGACGCTGATCTTATATTCAGTAGTTCTTCTCGACTGTATGTAATGAAACCTAAGATGACCTGGGGTACTAATGTAAGAAATAACACGTAAAAAAACAAAACACTGCATAGTTTCCTAGGAACGCGAAGCGAGGCGGCCATCTCTGTCGGCGCCGGAAGCTCAGTTTTTTTGCTAACATCATGGCTAACCAACTCTAACATCATGCTAACCAACTCTAACATCATGTTAACCAAATCTAACATCATGCTAACCAAATCTAACATCATGCTAACCAACTCTAACATCATGTTAACCAGCTCTAACATCATGTTAACCAACTCTAACATCATGTTAACCAGCTCTAACTAACTCTAACATTACGCTAACCAACTCTAACATCATGCTAACCAACTCTAACCAGCGCTAACATCATGCTAACCAGCTCTAACATTATGCTAACCAACTCTAACATCATACTAACAAACTCTAACCAACACTAACATCATACTAACCAGCTCTAACATCATGCTAACCAGCTCTAACATAATGCTAACCAGCTCTAACATCCTGCTAACCAACTCTAACATCATGTTAACCAACTCTATTCAACTCTAACATCATGCTAACCAACTCTAACTGACTAACATCATGCTAACCAACTCTAACCGACTCTAACATTATGTTAGCCAACTCTAACATCATGCTAACCAATTCTAACATCATGTTAACCAACTGTACGTAGAGTGCCTAGACAGGCTTGTGTCGAGGCACAGATCTGGGTAAGGGTACCAAAAAATGTCAGCAGGATTGAAGGTCCCCAAGAACACACTGGCCTCCATTATCCTTGGAGGATTAAGTTAGAAATAGGTGTGAATTAAACAGGTAAGAAGGCTTTAAATACTTCTCTGTTTGTGATTTCAAAATTCTGATAAATATTTTTTTTTATATAAAAACATTTAGGAACAGTCAGGGAAGGAGCAGGATGGCCAACGGACAGGGCTGCCGTGCTCTAGCTCTTAGGAAACTTTGCAGAATTTAGTTTTTTGATGTGTTATTTCTTACATTATTAGCCCAGGAAATGTTTGGTGTTATTACATACTGCCGGGAATAACTTTTGGATATCAGAGCGGCGGTAAAGCACTAGCATTACCAGCATTACAACCAAGAATACGACTTTCCGGGATCGGATCCTTTGATCATACCCTCCAGGGCAATTGAACTGATTACAGAGGCTGTTCCAAAACACCGCCGGCGGAAAAGAGGTACTCGGAGTGCGACTCAGGTAGCCGACTCAGGTAGCCGTGCACACTGCTTCAGAGTATGTTACTCACTAGTGTTCAGTCTCTGAATAGTAAAGTTGATGAGCTCAGGGAGAGGATTTCCTTCCAGAGAGACATCAGGGATTGTAACGTACTCTTTCACGGAAACAGGATATAATGTCTGAGTCCGTTCAGCCAGTTGGGTTCTCAGTTCATCGCACAGACAGGACTAAATATCTCTCCGGGAAGAAGGGCGGGGGTGTATGTTTCATGATTAAATAACCATAGTGTAATTGTGATAACATACAGGAACTCAAGTCCTTTTGTTCACCCAACCTAGAATATCTCACAATCAAATGCCGACCGTATTACCTCCCAAGAGAATTCTCTTTGGTTATAGTCACAGCTGTGTATATTCCCCTCAAGCCGATACCACGACGGCCCTCAAAGAACTTCACTGGACTTTATGAATACTGGAAACCACATATCCTGAGGCTGCATTTATTGTGGCTGGGGATTTTAACAAAGAAAATTTGAGGAAAACGTTACCAAAATTCTATCAACACATTGACTGTAGTCCCTCTGCTAAAACACTCGACCACTGCTACTCCAACTTCCGGGATGCCTACAAGGCGCTCCCGGCCTTCCCTTCAGCAAATCTGATTACGACTCCATTTTGTTGCTCCCTTCCTATAGGCAGAAACACAAACAGGAAGTACCCATACTAAGGACTTTTCAACGCTGGTCTGACCAATTGTAATCCACGCTTCAAGATTGTTTTGATCACGCGTACTGGGATATGTTCAGGTAGTTTCCAAGAACAACATAGAATAATAAACTGATACGGTGACTGAGTTTATCAGGAAGTGTATAGGAGATGTTCTACCCACTGTGACTATTAAAACCTAGCTTAACCAGAAACCGTGGATATATGGCAGCATTTGCGCAAAACTGAAAGCGCGAACCATCGCATTTAACCATGACAAGGTGCCTGGGAATATAGAAACAGTGTAGTTATTTCCACCGTAAGGCAATCAAACAGGCAAAACGTCAGTATAGAGACAAAGTGGAGTCTCATTTCAACGGCTCAGACACGAGACGTATGTGGCAGGGTCTACAGACAATCACGGGAAAACCAGACACATCGCGGACACTGATGTCTTGCTTCCGGGACAAGCTAAACACCTTCTTCGCCCGCTTTGAGGATAACACAGTGCCACTGACACGGCCCACTACAAAGAACTGTGGGCTCTCATTCTCCGTGGCCTACATGAGTAAGACGTTTAAGCGTGTTAACACTCGCATGGCTGCCGGCCCAGACGGCATCCATAGCCGCGTCCTCAAAGCATGTGCAGACCAGCTGGCTGGAGTGTTTACGGGCATATTCAATCTCTCCGTATCCCAGTCTGTTGTCCCCACATGCTTCAAGATGTCCACCACCTTCTGTCATCATGAAGTGATTTGAGAGATAAGTCAAGGATCATATCACCTTTACCTTACCTGACACCCTAGACCCACTTCAATTTGCTTACCGCCCCAATAGATCCAAAGACGATCCAATCGCCACCACACTGCACACTGCCCTATCCCATCTGGACAAGAGGAATATCTATGTAAGAATGCTGTTCATTGACTACAGCTCAGCATTCAACACCATAGTACCCTCCAAGTTCATCATTAAGCTCAAGGCCCTGGGTCTGAACCCTGCCCTGTGCAACTGGGTCCTGGACTTACTGACAGGCTGCCCCCAGCTGGTGAATGTAGGAAACAACACCTCCTCATCGCTGATCCTCAACACAGGGGCCCCACAAAAGTATGCATGCTCAATCCCCACCTGTACTCCCTGTTCACCCATGACTGCGTGGCCACGCACGCCTCCAACTCAATCATCAAGTTTGCAGACGACACAACAGAAGTAGGCCTGATTACCAACAATGACAAGACAGCCTACAGAGAGGAGGTGAGTTCACTCGGAGTGTGGTGTCAGGAAAACAACCTCCCACCAAACATCCACAAAACAAAGCGGCTGATCATGGACTTCAGGAAACAGCAGAGGGAGCAGCCCCCTATCCACATCGATGGATTGCAGTGGACAAGGTGGAAAGTTTTAAGTTCCTCGGCGTACACATCACTGACAAACTGAAATGGTCTACCCACACAGACAGTATGGTGAAGAAGGCGCAACAGCGCCTCTTCAACTTCTGGAGGCTGAAGAAATGTGGCTTGGCACCTAAAATCCTCACAAAATTTTACAGATGCACAATTGAGAGCATCCTGTCAGGCTGTATCACCGCCTGGTATGGCAACTGCACTGCCTGCAACCACAGGGCTCTCCAGAGGGTGGTGCGGCCTTCCCAGCGCATCACCGGGGGCAAGATACCTGCCCTCCAGGACACCTACAGCACCTGATGTCACAGGAAGGCCAAAAAGATCATCAAGGACAACAACCACCTGAGCCACTGCCTGTTCACCCTGCTATCATCCAGAAGGCGAGGTCAGTACAGGTGCATCAAAGCTGAGACCGAAAAAACTAACAAAACAGCTTCTATCTCAAGGCCATCACATTAGAGGCTGCTGCCTATATACATAGACTAGAAATCACGGAACACTAGTCACTTTAATAATGTTTACATATGTTGCATTACTCATCTCATATGTATATACTGTATTCTATCCTATTCTACTGTATCTTAGTCTATGCAGCTCTGACATTGCTCGTCCAAATATGTAAATATTCTTAATTCCATTCCTTTACTATAGATTGTGTGTATTGTTAGATATTACTTGTTAGATATTACTGCACTGTTGGAGCTAGAAACACAAGCATTACGCTACACCCGCCAGAACATCTGCTAAACACGTGTATGTGACATGTAACATTTTATTTGATGTTGCTATTTTTGGAGCGGGGGATATCTTTTATTGACAAAATTAAATGTCAGTGGCCATTGGCGCTTCAAGTGTTAACCAACTCTAACATCATGCTAACCAAGTTCTTAAGGGTTTTATGAGACTGGATAAAGGAAGCCAGCCCCTCAGCTGTAGAGACCCTCAGTCCATGTTGTCAGTACATTGAGGTCAGAGGTCATGCTACTTTCTAGTCCCTTCTGGAAAGCATCAAGACAGACAGTAAATAAAATAACAGAAGAAGCAATGCAGGAACAGGGAGGAGAGATGAGGCAGCAGCAGTTAGCAGCAGGGTGTGAGGTGGTGGGCTGTGAGTGTTGAGTGTGTAGAGGAGATCCAAATATACCTCTGTGGTCCTATTCACCATCATCTAGGGAGAGCAACACCAGCGAGAGGTGAAGAGAGGAGAGAATGGGAGGTTAGTGCATCACAACGACACTATGGCGGCACCATGCTGTACGATGGTGGGAAGAGTCATGATAACAACATAACAGTCAGGATAACAGTCAGGTACACAACATTAACACCACAGACATGAACACAGTAACACAGGGTACTACTTTTGTCAGCATACTGATATTATAGAACATCTACAGAGTCAAATTATACTATAACAGTAACATCAGAACTCTGCACCTTCAAGTTCACAATAACTACATCTACAACAACCACAGTGAGGTGGTATCCTATGAAGAAAGCTATATCTACTCAGGGTTTTCTAAAGCTAACCAGCTTCAGTTAGCTTCACATTCTAGGTCGGGCTTCGACGGTGGATATTGCTTGTCCGCCTGCTGCTAACTGTAGCAGACTTGTAACTACGTGTGCATGTCACACATGGAGAGTCGAATGCAGAACTCTTCAGGCTTGTAACTACGTGTGCATGTCACACATGGAGAGTCGAATGCAGAACTCTTCAGGCTTGTAACTACGTGTGCATGTCACACATGGAGAGTCGAATGCAGAACTCTTCAGGCTTGTAACTAACTACGTGTGCATGTCACACATGGAGAGTCGAATGCAGAACTCTTCAGGCTTGTAACTAACTACGTGTGCATGTCACACATGGAGAGTCGAACGCAGAACTCTTCAGGCTTGTAACTAACTACGTGTGCATGTCACACATGGAGAGTCGAACGCAGAACTCTTCATTGAGACGATGCTGAAACATCAATCCATGGGTGAGTGACACGTTTTCATTCTATGGTGTGAAATAGGCTTTCAGAAGAGACTCCTGAGGTGCTGACCTGTTGCACCCTCTACAACCACTGTGATTATTATTATCTGACCCTGCTGGTCATCTATGAACATTTGAACATCTTGGCCATGTGCTGTTATAATCTCCACCCGGCACAGCCAGAAGAGTACTGGCCACCCCTCATAGCCTGGTTCCACTCTAGGTTTCTTCCTAGGTTTTGGCCTTTCTAGGGTGTTTTTCCTAGCCACCGTGCTTCTACATCTGCATTGCTTCCTGTTTGGGGTTTTAGGCTGGGTTTCTGTACAGCACTTTGAAATATCAGCCGATGTAAGAAGGGCTTTATAAATACATTTGATTGATTTTATATTGTTTTCTTCCTCAAATGAAGGGGATGATGACGCAATCTTTGCGAGAAGGAGGGAATCTGATTTAGCTCAGACACTTCATTCAGGATAAATGGAGCTAGCCCTAAGTTAGCCTGCCCTGGAGCAGGTTAGTTCTGAATGCAGGATAGTGGAGTTAGCCCTGAGTTAGCCTTCCCTGGAGCAGGTTAGCCCTGAGTTAGCCTGCCCTGGAGAAGGTTAGTTCTGAATGCAGGATAGTGGAGTTAGCACTGAGTTAGCCTGCCCTGGAGCAGGTTAGTTCTGAATGCAGGATAGTGGAGTTAGCCCTGAGTACGCCTGCCCTGGAGCAGGTTAGTTCTGAATGCAGGATAGTGGAGTTAGCCCTGAGTTAGTCTGCCCTGGAGCAGGTTAGTTCTGAATGCAGGATAGTGGAGTTAGCCTGCCCTGGAGCAGGTTAGTTCTGAATGCAGGATAGTGGAGTTAGCCCTGAGTTAGCCTGCCCTGGAGCAGGTTAGTTCTGAATGCAGGATAGTGGAGTTAGCCCTGAGTTAGCCTGCCCTGGAGCAGGTTAGTTCTGAATGCAAGATAGTGGAGTTAGCCCTGAGTTAGCCTGCCCTGGAGCAGGTTAGCCCTGAGTTAGCCTGCCCTGGAGCAGGTTAGTTCTGAATGCATGATAGTGGAGTTAGCCTTGAGTTAGCCTGCCCTGGAGCAGGTTAGCCCTGAGTTAGCCTGCCCTGGAGCAGGTTAGTTCTGAATGCATGATAATGGAGTTAGCCCTGAGTTAGCCTGCCCTGGAGCAGGTTAGTTCTGAATGCAGGATAGTGGAGTTAGCCCTGAGTTAGCCTGCCCTGGAGCAGGTTAGTTCTGAATGCAGGATAGTGGAGTTAGCCCTGAGTTAGCCTGCCCTGGAGCAGGTTAGCCCTGAGTTAGCCTGCCCTGGAGCAGGTTAGTTCTGAGTTACCTGGCTAACTCCTTAAACCTGATTCCTAGGATAGCCCTGTGGTCAGAGTGCAGATAAAGGACTAGTGATTGGTGCGCTGTCTGTGTGGTACCTTGGACTCGACATCTGCGTTGTGGTCGATCTGGAGCAGCAGGGCAGCAGCCTTGGTGTCGTCCTTCCGCGCGGCGATGTGGAGCGCCGGGAGCCGAACCTTTCCTTTAGTGTCATTCTCCAGGAGCAGAGAGACCACCTGTTCATGTCCCTGCTGCAACGCCACTATATATACTAAACCATACTGCAACACCACCGCCAGGGGCGTGAAGCCATCCTACAGTAGAGATAACAGTCACTATATATACTATACCATACTGCAACACCACCGCCAGGGGGTGAAGCCATCCTACAGTAGAGATAACAGTCACTATATATACTATACCATACTGCAACAACACCGCCAGGGGGTGAAGCCATCCTACAGTAGAGATAACAGTCACTATATATACTATACCATACTGCAACAACACCGCCAGGGGCGTGAAGCCATCCTACAGTAGAGATAACAGTCACTATATATACTATACCATACTGCAACACCACTGCCAGGGGGTGAAGCCATCCTACAGGAGAGATAACAGTCACTATATATACTATACCATACTGCAACAACACCGCCAGGGGCGTGAAGCCATCCTACAGGAGAGATAACAGTCACTATATATTCTATACCATACTGCAACAACACCGCCAGGGGCGTGAAGCCATCCTACAGGAGAGATAACAGTCACTATATATACTATACCATACTGCAACACCACCGCCAGGGGGTGAAGCCATCCTACAGTAGAGATAACAGTCACTATATATACTATACCATACTGCAACACCACCGCCAGGGGGTGAAGCCATCCTACAGTAGAGATAACAGTCACTATATATACTATACCATACTGCAACACCACCGCCAGGGGGTGAAGCCATCCTACAGTAGAGATAACAGTCACTATATATACTATACCATACTGCAACAACACCGCCAGGGGCGTGAAGGCATCCTACAGTAGAGATAACAGTCACTATATATACTATACCATACTGCAACAACACCGCCAGGGGGTGATGCCATCCTACAGTACAGATAACAGTCACTATATATATACTATACCATACTGCAACAACACCGCCAGGGGGTGAAGCCATCCTACAGTAGAGATAACAGTCACTATATATACTATACCATACTGCAACACCACTGCCAGGGGGTGAAGCCATCTTACAGGAGAGATAACAGTCACTATATATACTATACCATACTGCAACACCACCGCCAGGGGGTGAAGCCATCCTACAGTAGAGATAACAGTCACTATATATACTATACCATACTGCAACACCACCGCCAGGGGGTGAAGCCATCCTACAGTAGAGATAACAGTCACTATATATACTATACCATACTGCAACAACACCGCCAGGGGGTGAAGCCATCCTACAGTAGAGATAACAGTCACTATATATACTATATCATACTGCAACAACACCGCCAGGGGCGTGAAGGCATCCTACAGTAGAGATAACAGTCACTATATATACTATACCATACTGCAACAACACCGCCAGGGGGTGATGCCATCCTACAGTACAGATAACAGTCACTATATATATACTATACCATACTGCAACAACACCGCCAGGGGGTGAAGCCATCCTACAGTAGAGATAACAGTCACTATATATACTATACCATACTGCAACACCACCGCCAGGGGGTGAAGCCACACCGCCAGGGGCGTGAAGCCATCCTACAGGAGAGATAACAGTCACTATATATACTATACCATACTGCAACGCCACCGCCAGGGGGTGAAGCCATCCTACAGTAGAGATAACAGTCACTATATATACTATACCATACTGCAACAACACCGCCAGGGGGTGAAGCCATCCTACAGTAGAGATAACAGTCACTATATATACTATACCATACTGCAACAACACCGCCAGGGGCGTGAAGCCATCCTACAGGAGAGATAACAGTCACTATATATACTATACCATACTGCAACAACACCGCCAGGGGGTGAAGCCATCCTACAGTAGAGATAACAGTCACTATATATATACTATACCATACTGCAACAACACCGCCAGGGGGTGAAGCCATCCTACAGTAGAGATAACAGTCACTATATATACTATACCATACTGCAATACTAACCCTGACCTCTGACCCCAACACTGTACGGTACTACCTCTTATAAGACTACCAGAACACTAGCAGCAGTGAGGGGCGTTGTCATCAGGGGCTGTTGCTGTGCAGTATCCTAACAATATTACACTGAACAAAAATAGAACCGCAACATGCAACAATGTCTACCATTTTACTGAGTGACAGATCATATGAGGAAATCAGCCAATTGAAGTAAATTCACTAGGCCCAAATCTATGGATGTCACATGACTGAGCAGGGGTGCAGCCACTTGGCAGCCAGGCCCACCCACTGCGGAGACAGGCCCACCCACCGGGGAGACAGGCCCACCCACCGGGGAGACAGGCCCACCCACTGGGGAGACAGGCCCACCCACCGGGGAGACAGGCCTACCCACTGCGGAGACAGGCCCACCCATCGGGGAGACAGGCCCACCCACTGGGGAGACAGGCCCAGCCACTGGGGAGACAGGCCCAAACAATCAGAATGAGTTTTTCCCCACAAAAGGGCTTCATTACAGACAGAAACACTCAGCACGTATGGAACATTTGTGGGATTTTTCATTTCAGCTCATGAAACATGGGAACTACACTTTACAGATTGAGTGACTGACATCCTTGTTCCTTCACTGTTTCAGTTGCCTCTCCTGCCCTCTCTAGTACCATGGCTTAAAATCACTATTATATAGTACCATGGTTTAATATCACTATTATACAGCCCCATGGTTTAATACCACTATTATATAGTACCATGGTTTAATACCACTATTATACAGTACCATAGTTTAATACCACTATTATACAGCCCCCATGCCCTGTGTAGTGAGTTAGTATGAAGAGTAGAAGGGTTATAGGGTCGGTCTAGAATACTGACCTCTGTAGCGATGCCCTGTGTGGAGCCATGGTCCAGCAGGTATCTGACCACCTTCTGATGATTCTCCTGAGCAGCCATGTACAGAGGAGTGAAGCCATTCTACAGGAGACACAAGACATACTGATTAGTCAGTAATACAGACAACACAGCCATTACAACAGTACATTATTATAGTAATACAGACGACATAGCCATTACTACAGTACATTATTATAGTAATACAGACAACACAGCCATTACTACTGTACATTATTATAGTAATACAGACAACACAGCCATTACTACTGTACATTATTATAGTAATACAGACAACACAGCCATTATCACAGTACATTATTATAGTAATACAGACAACACAGCCATTACTACAGTACATTATTATAGTAATACAGACAACACAGCCATTATCACAGTACATTATTATAGTAATACAGACAACACAGCCATTATCACAGTACATTATTATAGTAATACAGACACAATACAGCCATTATCACAGTACATTATTATAGTAATACAGACAACACAGCCATTACAACAGTACATTATTATAGTAATACAGACAACACAGCCATTACAACAGTACATTATTATAGTAATACAGACACAATACAGCCATTATCACAGTACATTATTATAGTAATACAGACAACACAGCCATTACTACAGTACATTATTATAGTAATACAGACAACACAGCCATTACTACTGTACATTATTATAGTAATACAGACAATACAGCCATTATCACAGTACATTATTATAGTAATACAGACAACACAGCCATTATCACAGTACATTATTATAGTAATACAAACAACACAGCCATTATCACAGTACATTATTATAGTAATACAGACACAATACAGCCATTATCACAGTACATTATTATAGTAATACAGACAACACAGCCATTACAACAGTACTGCAGTTGCGACCTGGCCAACCTGGTTAAATAAAGGTGAAATAAAAAAATAAAAAATACAAACTATAACAGTACATTATTATAGTAATACAGACAATACAGCCATTATCACAGTACATTATTATAGTAATACAGACAGCACAGCCATTACAACAGTACAGTATTATAGTAATACAGACAATACAGCCATTATTATTATTATTATTATCGAAATGGTCGGTGATCTGTTAATTAACTTGGCTATCGAAGATTTTAGAAATGCTGGGTAGGATGGATATACAGTGGGGAGATTAGATGTCGTTACAGTTGTCAGAAAAGTCCGGCGCCGACAGAGATGGCCGCCTCGCTTCGCATTCCTAGGAAACTATGCAGTTTTTTGTTTTTTACGTGTTATTTCTTACATTGGTACCCCAGGTCATCTTAGGATTCCTTACATACAGTCGAGAAGAACTACTGAATATAAGAGCAGCGTCAACTCAACATCAGTACGACCAAGAATATGACTTACCCGGAGCGGATCCTGTGTTCTGCCTTTCACCCAGGACAACGGAATAGATCCCAGCCTGCGACCCAAAACAACGACGTTGTAAAAGAGGCAAACGAAGCGGTCTTCTGGTCAGGCTCCGGAGACGGGCACATCGTGCGCCACTCCCTAGCATACTACTCGCCAATGTCCAGTCTCTTGACAACAAGGTTGATGAAATCCGAGCAAGGGTAGCATTCCGGAGGGACATCAGGGACTGTAACGTTCTTTGCTTCACGGAAACATGGCTCACTCGAGAGACGCTATCGGAGTCGGTGCAGCCAGCTGGTTTCTCCACGAATCGCGCCGACAGAAACAAACATCTTTCTGGTAAGAAGAGGGGCGGGGGCGTATGCTTTATGGTTAACGAGACGTGGTGTGATCATAACAACATACAGGAACTCAAGTCCTTCTGTTCACCTGATTTAGAATTCCTCACAATCAAATGTCGACCGCATTATCTACCAAGGGAATTCTCTTCGATTATAATCACAGCCGTATATATTCCCCCGCAAGCAGACACATCGATGGCTCTGAACGAACTTTATTTGACTCTTTGAAAACTGGAATCCATATATCCTGAGGCTGCATTCATTGTAGCTGGGGATTTTAACAAGGTTAATCTGAAAACAAGACTCCCTAAATTGTACCAGCATATCGATTGCGCAACCAGGGCTGGTAAAACCTTGGATCATTGCTATTCTAACTTCCGCGATGCATATAAGGCCCTCCCCCGCACTCCATTCGGAAAAGCTGACCACGACTCCATTTTGTTGCTCCCTGCCTACAGACAGAAGCTAAAACAAGAAACTCCCACGCTGAGGTCTGTTCAAAGCTGGTCCGACCAATCTGATTCCACGCTCCAAGACTGCTTCCATCACGTGGACTGGGAAATGTTTCGTATTGCGTCAGACAACAACATTGACGAATACGCTGATTTGGTGAGCGAGGTCATTAGAGCGTGCGTTGAAGATGTCGTTCCCATAGCAACGATTAAACATTCCCAAACCAGAAACCGTGGATTGATGGCAGCATTCGCGTGAAACTGAAAGCGCAAACCACTGCTTTTAATCAGGGCAAGGTGACCGGAAACATGACCGAATACAAACAGTGTAGCTATTCCCTCCGCAAGGCAATCAAACAAGCTAAGCGGATCACGGATTACAAAAAGAAAACCAGCCCAGTCACGGACCAGGATGCCTTGCTCCCAGGCAGACTAAATAACTTTTTTTGCCCGCTTTGAGGACAATACAGTGCCACTGACACGGCCCGCAACCAAAACATGTGGACTCTCCTTCACTGCAGCCGAGGTGAGTAAAACATTTAAACGTGTTAACCCTCGCAAGGCTGCAGGCCCAGACGGCATCCCCAGCCGCGCCCTCAGAGCATGCGCAGACCAGCTGGCTGGTGTGTTTAAGGACATATTCAATCGATCCCTATCTCAGTCTGCTGTTCCCACATGCTTCAAGAGGGCCACCACTGTTCCTGTTCCCAAGAAAGCTAAGGTAACTGAGTTAAACGACTATCGCCCCATAGCACTCACCTCCGTCATCATGAAGTGCTTTGAGAGACTAGTCAAGGACCATATCACCTCCACCCTACCTGACACCCTAGACCCATTCCAATTTGCTTAACGCCCAAATAGGTCCACAGACGATGCAATCTCAACCACACTGCACACTGCCCTAACCCATCTGGACAAGAGGAATACCTATGTGAGAATGCTGTTCATCGACTACAGCTCAGCATTTAACACCATAGTACCCTCCAAACTCGTCATCAAGCTCGAGACCCTGGGTCTCGACCCCGCCCTGTGCAACTGGGTACTGGACTTCCTGACGGGCCGCACCCAGGTGGTGAGGGTAGGTAACAACATCTCCACCCCGCTGATCCTCAACACTGGGGCCCCACAAGGGTGCGTTCTGAGCCCTCTCCTGTACTCCCTGTTCACCCACGACTGCGTGGCCACGCACGCCTCCAACTCAATCATCAAGGTTGCGGACGACACAACAGTGGTAGGCTTGATTACCAACAACGACGAGACGGCCTACAGGGAGGAAGTGAGGGCCCTCGGAGTGTGGTGTCAGGAAAATAACCTCACACTCAACGTCAACAAAACTAAGGAGATGATTGTGGACTTCAGGAAACAGCAGAGGGAACACCCCCCTATCCACATCGATGGAACAGTAGTGGAGAGGGTAGTAAGTTTTAAGTTCCTTGGCGTACACATCACAGACAAACTGAATTGGTCCACCCACACAGACAGCATCGTGAAGAAGGCGCAGCAGCGCCTCTTCAACCTCAGGAGGCTGAAGAAATTTGGCTTGTCACCAAAAGCACTCACAGACTTCTACAGATGCACAATCGAGAGCATCCTGTCGGGCTGCTCCGCCCACAACCGTAAGGCTCTCCAGAGGGTAGTGAGGTCTGCACAACGCATCACTGGGGGCAAACTACCTGCCCTCCAGGACACCTACACCACTCAATGTCACAGGAAGGCCATAAAGATCATCAAGGACAACAACCACCCGAGCCACTGTCTGTTCACCCCGCTATCATCCAGAAGGCGAGGTCAGTACAGGTGCATCAAAGCGGGGACCGAGAGACTGAAAAACAGCTTCTATCTCAAGGCCATCAGACTGTTAAACAGCCACCACTAACATCGAGTGGCTGCTGCCAACACACTGACTCAACTCCAGCCACTTTAATAATGGGAATTGATGGGAATTGATGTAAAATATATCACTAGCCACTTTAAACAATGCTACTTAATATAATGTTTACATACCCTACATTATTTATCTCATATGTATACGTATATACTGTACTCTATATCATCTACTGCATCTTTATGTAATACATGTATCACTAGCCACTTTAAACTATGCCACTTTGTTTACATACTCATCTCATATGTATATACTGTACTCGATACCATCTACTGCATCTTGCCTATGCCGCTCTGTACCATTACTCATTCATATATCTTATGTACATATTCTTTATCCCTTTACACTTGTGTGTATAAGGTAGTAGTTTTGGAATTGTTAGCTAGATTACTCGTTGGTTATTACTGCATTGTCGGAACTAGAAGCACAAGCATTTCGCTACACTCGCATTAACATCTGCTTACCATGTGTATGTGACAAATAAAATTTGATTTGATTTGATTTGACATGTATTTCATACACTGCCGATTTTTAAGTAATTCATTTGCATTTTATTGCATGACATAAGTATTTGATCATCTACCAACCAGTAAGAATTCCGGCTCTCACAGACATATTCGTTTTTCATTAAGAAGCCCTCCTGTTCTCCACTCATTACCTGTATTAACTGCACCTGTTTGGACTCGTTACCTGTATAAAAGACACCTGTCCACACACTCAATCAAACAGACTCCAACCTCTCCACAATTGCCAAGACCAGCGAGCTATGTAAGGACGTCAGGGATAAAATTGTAGATCTGCACAAGGCTGGGATGGGCTACAGGACAATAGGCAAGCAGCGTGGTGAGAAGGCAACAACTGTTGGCGCAATTATTAGAAAATGGAAGAAGTTCAAGATGATGGTCAATCACCCTCGGTCTGGGGCTCCATGCAAGATCTCACCTCGTGGGGCATCAATGATTGAGTCCGACCGAGGGTGGCTTCCCTTCCCGGTCGGGTGGCGCTCGGCGGTAATCGTCACCGGCCTATTAGCTGCCACTGATTGTCTTTCCTCCCCCTCCTTGTATGTTGATTGGTAGCACCTGTTTGTGATGATTAGTTGGGCTTCTTTAGACAGCCGGCCCGCCTGTTTGTTGTGCGGGATTAATCATTGTAACCTTCGGCTCTGTAGTAGAGGAACGTGTTAGTTCCTGGTCGTGCATTTTTCAGTTGTACATTTTTCATTCCCCGTGTCTGGGGCCGTTATTATTGTGAGCACCCTGTGGTGCGTTGGTGCAATTAAAGAGCACAGCATTGCACTCTCTGTCTCCTGCGTTTGACTCCACACCCACGACACCCGGAGCATTACAGAATCCCGCACCTAAAGATTGAATGGAGTCAGCAGGAGCAGCAGCCAACCCTCTACAATCGATGGAGGAACGGGTTCTCCACCACACCACCGTCCTCCATCGGATCGGATCCGCGATGGATCAAGTAATGGAGAGAATGGACCGATGGGAGAGGAGTGGTCTCCTCTCTCCACCTTCGGCACCCCCGGCTCCGGACTCCCCATCTCCCGACTCCAGCACCCTCCGTCTGACGCTACCAAGGGCTTATGATGGAGCGGCGGCGGGTTGCCAGGGGTTTTTGCTTCAGCTGGAGCTATACCTGGCCACCGTCAGACCCACTCCCTCGGGAGCGGAGAGGGTGAGTGTCCTCATCTCCTGCCTCACGGGTCGTGCTCTGGAGGGGGCGAATGCAGTCTGGAATGGCCCATACTCAGCGCGGGAGCACTACCCAGAGTTTTCCCGCCACTTCCGTGCCGTGTTTGATCACCCTCCAGACGTCCGAGCGGTGGGAGAATGACTATTTCATCTCAGGCAGGAGAGGAGGCGCGCCCAGGATTACGCGCTGGAGTTCCGGACCTTGGCAGCAGGATCTGGGTGGAACGACAGGGCCCTTATTGACCACTACAGGTGTAGTCTCCGGGAGGACGTCCGCAGGGAGTTAGCGTGTCGGGACACCGCTCTGTCACTGGATGAGCTGATTGACATGTCCATTCGACTGGACAATCTGCTGGCTGCCCGCGGGCGTTCGGAGAGGGTCCTGTGCGTTCCACCACCCAGCCCCTCCGCTCCCATTCCGATGGAGTTGGGAGGGGCTGTGCCGAGGGGTACCGGAGAAGGAGGCCTTCCCTGCACCAACTGTGGTCGGAGAGGACACACGTCTGATCGGTGCTGGGGGGGTCCGTCTGGGAGTAGAGATGGCAGGTGGAACGCTTCTCGATCACCCCAGGTGAGTCAGCATCAAACTCACCCAGAACCCCTTGTTGGCCACATGTTTGTCGTAACTTTTTTCCTTCACTTTTTTCCCTCTTCCCAGCATAGGGCACTAGTCGATTCAGGCGCAGCTGGTAACTTTATGGATCGCGGACTCGCCCTTAAGTTAGGGGTTCCGCTTGTGCCGATAGATTCTCGCTTTCCCGTGCACTCCCTAGATAGCCGGCCATTAGGGTCAGGGATGGTCAGGGAGACCACGGTCCCACTGGACATGGTGACGCAGGGGAATCATAGGGAGCGTATCAGTCTTTTTATTATTGATTCGCCTGCGTTTCCAGTGGTGCTGGGGATTCCCTGGCTGGCTCGGCACAATCCTAAAATTTCGTGGAGACAGGGGGTTCTCCAGGGGTGGTCAGAGGAGTGTTCTGGAAGGTGTTTGGGAGTTTCCATCGGTGCCACGTCGGTGGAGAGTCCAGACCAGGGTTCCACCGTGTGCATTCCCCCCGAGTATGCCGATTTGGCAGTAAAGTGAAAGCGACTAAATTACCACCTTATCGACCGGGAAGGGATTGTACGATAGATCTCCAGGTAAACGCTGCGCTTCCCAAGAGTCACGTGTACCCGTTGTCCCAGGAGGAGACGTTGACGATGGAGACATATGTCACGGAGTCGCTGGGACAGGGGTACATTCAGCCCTCCATCTCACCCGTCTCCTCGAGTTTCTTTTTTGTGAGGAAAAAGGAGGGAGGTTTGCGTCCGTGTATTGATTATAGATGTCTAAACACCATCACAGTGGGGTATAGTTACCCTCTACCTCTCAACACTACGGCGGTGGAATCATTTCACAGAGCGCAGTTCTTCACAAAACTGGATCTCAGGAGCGCGTATAGTCTGGTGCGTATTCGGAAGGGAGACGAGTGGAAAACCGCATTTAGTACCACATCAGGCCACTATGAGTACCTCGTCATGCCGTATGGGTTAAAGAATGCTCCAGCCGTCTTCCAATCCTTCGTAGACAAGATTCTCAGGGACCTGTGCGGACAGGGAGTGGTGGTTTATATCGATGACATTCTGATCTACTCGGCCACTCACACCGCGCATGTGTCTCTGGTACGTAAGGTGCTTGGTAGACCGCTGGAGCATGACCTATACGTAAAGGCTGAGAAATGCGTGTTCTCTAAAAGATCTGTCTCCTTTCTGGGTTATCGCATTTCCACCTCGGGGGTGGTGATGGAGGGCGACCGCATTAGGGCCGTGCGTAATTGGCCGACTCCGACCACGGTAAAGGAGGTGCAGCGGTTTTTGGGTTTTGCCAACTACTACCGGAGGTTTATCCGGGGTTTTGGCCAGATAGCGGCTCCCATTACCTCACTGCTGAAGGGGGGCCCGGTGCGGTTGCAGTGGTCAGCAGAGGCGGACGGAGCTTTCAACAAGTTGAAGGCGCTGTTCACCGATGCCCTCGTTTTGGCGCATCCGGACCCCTCTCTAGCATTCATAGTGGAGGTGGACGCGTCCGAGGCTGGGGTGGGTGCCGTGCTATCACAGCGCTCGGGTACGCCACCAAAACTCCGCCCCTGCGCTTTTTTCTCAAGGAAGCTCAGCCCAGCGTAGCGTAACTATGATGTGGGGGACCGGGAGTTGCTAGCGGTGGTTAGAGCTCTGAAGGTGTGGAGACACTGGCTTGAGGGAGCTAAGCACTCCTTTCTCATCTGGACCGACCACCAGAATCTGGAGTATATTCGGGCAGCTAGGAGACTTAACCCACGTCAGGCAAGGTGGGACATATTCTTCACCCGGTTCCGGTTTACATTGTCGTATAGACCAGGCTCCCAGAACGTAAAGGCTTACGACACGGAGGATGGGTCCACCGAACCTACTCCCATCCTTCCCGCCTCTAAACTGGTAGCACCAGTGGTATGGGAGGTGGACTCGGACATCGAGCGAGCGTTACGGGTGGAACCCGCGCCTCCTCAGTGTCCGGCGGGGCGTAAGTACGTGCCGTTTTGTGTTCGGGACAAACTGATTCGGTGGGCTCACGTCCTACCCTCCTCGGGTCACCCTGGGGTGACAAGGACAGTGGGGAGCCTTCGGGGGAGGTATTGGTGGCCTACTTTGGCAAAGGACGTTAAGGGTTATGTCTCCTCCTGTTCGGTGTGCGCCCAGAGTAAGGCTCCTAGGCACCTTCCTAGAGGGAAGTTACAACCCCTCCCCGTTCCACAACGGCCATGGTCACATCTACCCGTAGATTTCCTGACCGATCTTCCGCCGTCTCAGGGGAACACCACGGTTCTAGTGATTGTGGATCGGTTCTCTAAGTCCTGCCGTCTCCTCCTGTTGCCCGGTATCCCTACAGCCCTACAGACTGTGGAGGCATTATTCACCCATGTCTTTCGGCACTACGGGGTGCCGGAGGACATCGTTTCTGATCGGGGCCCCCAATTCACGTCCCGGGTCTGGAGGGCCTTCATGGAACGTTTGGGGGTCTCTGTCAGCCTGACCTCCGGTTATCACCCCGAGAGTAATATGCAGGTGGAGAGAGTGAACCAGGAGGTGGGTAGGTTTCTGCGGTCATATTGCCAGGATCGGCCAAGGGAGTGGGCACGATACATTCCCTGGGCGGAAATGGCCCAGAACTCACTACGCCACTCCTCTACTAACGTGTCCCGTTTTCAGTGTGTGTTGGGGTACCAGCCAGTCCAGGCACCATGGCATCCGAGCCAGACCGAGGCTCCTGCGGTGGAGGAATGGGTACAGCGCTCCAAGGAGACCTGGAGGGCCGTCCAGGAATCTCTACAACAAGCGAGTGGACGGCAGAAGAGGAGTGCTGACCGCCACCGCAGTGAGGCCCCCGTGTTTGTACCGGGGGACAGGGTCTGGCGCTCGACCCGAAACCTACCCCTCCGCTTGCCCTGCCGGAAGCTGGGTCCACAGTGTGTAGGGCCCTTTAAAGTCCTGAAGAGAATAAACAAGGTGTGTTATCGATTACAACTCCCTTCCTATTATCGTATTAACCCCTCGTTTCATGTGTCTGTCCTCAGGCCAGTGGTATTTGGTCCCCTGCAGGACCCGTGAGGTGCCGGAGGTCCCTCCCCCCCCCCTCTGGACATCGAGGGGTCCCCGGCGTATACGATCCGGGCCATTCTGGACTCAAGACGCCGGGTGAGGGGCCTGCAGTACCTCGTGGACTGGGAGTGGTACGGTCCGGAGGAGAGGTGCAGGGTACCGGTGGGGGACATCTTGGATCCATCCATGTTGAGGGATTTCCATCGCCTCCATCCGGATCGCCCTGCACCTCGTCCTCCGGGGCGACCTCGAGGTCGGTGTCGGTGCGCTGCGGGAGCCGCGCGTCAGGGGGGGGGGGGTACTGTCACGAGTCCGACCGAGGGTGGCTTCCCTTCCCGGTCGGGTGGCGCTCGGCAGTCGTCTTCACCGGCCTATTAGCTGCCACTGATTGTCTTTCCTCCCCCTCCTTGTATGTTTATTGGTAGCACCTGTTTGTGATGATTTGTTGGGCTTCTTTAGATAGCCGGCCCGCCTGTTTGTTGTGCGGGATTAATCATTGTAACCTTCGGCTCTGTAGTAGAGGAACGTGTTAGTTCCTGGTCGTGCATTTTTCAGTTGTACATTTTTTATTCCCCGTGTTTGGGGCCGTTATTATTGCGAGCACCCTGTTGCGTTGGTGCAATTAAAGAGCACAGCATTGCACTCTCTGTCTCCTGCGTTTGACTCCACACCCACGACACCCGGAGCATTACAATGATCATGGAAGGTGAGGGATCAGCCCAGAACAACACAGCAGGACCTGGTCAATGACCTGAAGGAAGCCTGGACCACAGTCTCAAAGAAAACCATTAGTAACACACTACGCCGTCATAGATTAAAAACCTGCAGCGCACGCAAGGTCCCCATGCTCAAGCCAGCGCATGTCCAGGCTCGTCTGAAGTTTGCCAATGACCATCTGGATGATCCAGAGGAGGAATGGGAGAAGGTCATGTGGTCTGATGAGACAAAAGTAGAGCCTTTTGGTCTAAACTCCACTCGCCGTGTTTGGAGGAAGAAGAAGGATGAGTACAACCCCAAGAACACCATCCCAACCGTGAAGCATGGAGGTGAAAACATCATTCTTTGGGGATGCTTTTCTGCAAAGGGGACAGGACAACTGCACCGTATTGAGGGGAGGATGAATGGGGCCATGTATCGCGAGATCTTGGCCAACAACCTCCTTCCCTCAGTAAAAGCATTGAAGATGGGTCATGGCTGGGTCTTTCAGCATGACAACGACCCGAAACACACAGCCAGGGCAACTAAGGAGTGGCACCGTAAGACGCATCTCAAGGTCCTGGAGTGGCCTAGCCAGTCTCCAGACCTGAACCCAATAGACAATCTTTGGAGGGAGCTGAAAGTCCATATTGTCCAGCGACAGCCCCGAAACCTGAAGGATCTGGAGAAGGTCTGTATGGAGGAGTGGGCCAAAATGCTGCAGTGTGTGCAAATGTGGTCAAGAACTACAGGAAACGTATGATCTCTGTAATTGCAAACAAAGGTTTCTATACCAAATATTAAGTTCTTCTTTTCTGATGTATCAAATACTTATGTCATGCACTAAAATGCAAATTAATTACTTAAAAATAATACAATATGATTTTCTGGATTTTTGTTTTAGATTCCGTCTCTCACAGTTGAAGTGTACCTATGATAAAAAATGACAGACCTCTACATACTTTGTAAGTAGGAAAACCTGCAAAATCGGCAGTGTATCAAATACATGTTCTCCCCACTGTAGGTCTATAACAGTTTGGGTCTAGAATGTCTCCCCCTTTGAAGAGGGGGATGACCGCGGCAGCTTTCCAATCTTTGGGAATCTCAGAAAATACGAAAGAGAGGTTGAATAAGCTGGTAATACGGGTTGCAACAATTTCAAACTGCAGCTCTTTGTTAAGTATCGGAAGTCATTTCAATCGCTGTAGTGGCTGACGTGAATAGGGTTGAGTCATCCACATACATAGACACACTGGCTTTACTCAAACCAGTGACAGGTCGTTAGTAAATATTTTTTAAAGTAAGGGGCCTAGACAGCTGCCCTGGGGAATTCCCTGGGGATTATGTTGGATTATGTTGGAGAGGCTTCCATTAAATAACACCCTCTGTGTTCTGTTAGACAGGTAACTCTTTATCCACAAATTAGCAGGGGGTGTAAAGCCATAACACATACATTTTTCCAGCAGCAGACTATGATCGCTAAATAGTTAGTTAAATAGCTAACTAAATAGCTGTCCGGACTATCTGCATTGACCCCCTTTGCATGAACTCTTTTGACTCATCGCATACGCTGCTACTGCTTATTATCTGTCCTGCTGCCTAGTCACTTTACCACTACTCATATGTACATTCTACCTCAATTACCTCGTACCATTGCAGATAGACTCAGTAATAATACCCGGTGTATATAGCCAAGATATCGTTACTCATTGCGTCTTTATTCCTCATGTTACAATTTTTCTATTAAATTTCCTCTGCATTGTTGGGAAAGGCCCATAAGCATTTTACTGTTAGTCTACATCTGTTATTTACAGTATGCAGCTGTGGGTGTGTCTAAAGGGAGAGGTCCTAGACTCACCTGAGACTGTGGGTGTGTCTAAAGGGAGAGGTCCTAGACTCACCTGAGACTGTGGGTGTGTCTAAAGGGAGAGGTCCTAGACTCACCTGAGACTGTGGGTGTGTCTAAAGGGGATGGTCTTAGACTCACCTGAGACTGTGGGTGTGTCTAAAAGGAGAGGTCCTAGACTCACCTGAGACTGTGGGTGTGTCTAAAGGGAGAGGTCCTAGACTCACCTGAGACTGTGGGTGTGTCTAAAGGGGGTGGTCTTAGACTCACCTGAGACTGTGGGTGTGTCTAAAGGGAGAGGTCCAAGACTCACCTGAGACTGTGGGTGTGTCTAAAGGGAGAGGTCCTAGACTCACCTGAGACTGTGAGTGTGTCTAAAGGGGATGGTCTTAGACTCACCTGAGACTGTGGGTGTGTCTAAAGGGAGAGGTTCTAGACTCACCTGAGACTGTGGGTGTGTCTAAAGGGAGAGGTCCAAGACTCACCTGAGACTGTGGGTGTGTCTAAAGGGAGAGGTCCTAGACTCACCTGAGACTGTGAGTGTGTCTAAAGGGGGTGGTCTTAGACTCACCTGAGACTGTGGGTGTGTCTAAAAGGGGAGGTCCTAGACTCACCTGAGACTGTGGGTGTGTCTAAAGGGGGCGGTCCTAGACTCACCTGAGACTGTGGGTGTGTCTAAAGGGGGAGGTCCTAGACTCACCTGAGACTGTGGGTGTGTCTAAAGGGGGCGGTCCTAGACTCACCTGAGATTGTGCGTTGATGTTAGCTCCGCTGGTCACCAGCTCCTTCACTACATCCACCTGACCAGCCAGAGACGCTATGTGGAGAGCTGTGTTCCCTTTCTGGAAAGACACAGGGAGGGATGAGTGAGTGAGTGAGTGAGTGAGTGAGTGAGTGAGTGAGTGAGTGCGTGAGTGAGTGCGTGAGTGAGCGGTACTGCCGGCTCGGTACTGCCGGCTCTCTGCTCTGATAGACTGAGACAGCATGGTACTGCCGACTCTCTGCTCTGATAGACCCATTAATATAATGGCACAGTTCTCTCAGCTCTCTGCTCTGATGGGCCCAGTAACATGTCACAGCTCTCTATCAGCTCTCTGATAGGCCCATTAATATGATGTCACAGCTCTCTCTAAGCTCTCTGATAGGCCCATTAATATGATGTCACAGCTCTCTCTTAGCTCTCTGATAGGCCCATTAAAACCTCTTGAAACTAGGGGGCGCTATTTTTATTTTTGGAAAAATAACGTTCCCAAAGTAAACCGCCTATTTCTCAGGACCAGATGCTAGAGTATGCATATAATTGACAGCTTAGGATAGAAAACACTCTAAAGTTTCCAAAACTGTACAAATATTGTCTGTGAGTATAACAGAACTGATATTGCAGACGAAATCCTGAGAAAAATCCAATCAGGAAGTGACTCTTATTTTGAAACCCCTGTCTTTCTATGCATCCCTATTGCCCATTGAAAGGGATATCAACCAGATTCCCTTTTCTGTGGCTTCCCTAAGGTGTCTACAGCCTTTAGACGTAGTTTCAGGCCTTTATTTTGAAGAATGAGCGTAAACGACTACATTGCTTAAGTGGCCAGCTGAGGGCTCTCAGAGTGATTCTTGCGTAAAAGACAGAGGTAGTCATTTTTCCTCTCGCTCCTAGTGAAAAGTCAATTGTCCCGGTTGATATATTATCAAATAGATATTTGAAAAACACCTTGGAGATTGATTATAAAAAACGTTTGCCATGTTTCTGTCGATATTATGGATATCACAGCGTTGTCGTGAAATCCGGTGGATTTCTCAACATAACGTGACCAACAAAAGAAGGTATTTTGGGTATAAAAATAATCTTTATGGAACAAAAGGAACATTTGCTGTCTAACTGGGAGTCTCGTCAGTGAAAACATCCGAAGATCATCAAAGGTAAATGGTTAATTTAATTGCTTTTCTGATTTTCATGACCGAGCTTCCTGCTGCTAGCTGGACATAGTGCTATGCTAGGCTATATTTCACTTGTGATTTCATGAATATTAATATTTTCTAGTAATATTTCTTTACCGTTGCGCTATGCTAATTAGTGTAGTTGATGACAATTCTCCCGGATCCGGGATGGGTAGTTCCAATAAATATGATGTCACAGCTCTCTGATAGGCCCATTCATATGATGTCACAGCTTTAACTCAGCTCTCTGATAGGCCAATTAACTGTGTTGTCAACAACATAGACACATTCTACATCCCAAATGGCATCCTATTCTCTATGTAGCGCAATCCCTATAACTCCTCCCTATAGGTGACCTGTCAGACTCCTCCCTCCATCCTCCCTATAGGCTACCAGTCACGCTCCTCCCTATAACTCCTCCCTATAGGTGACCTGTCAGACTCCTCCCTCCATCCTCCCTATAGGCTACCAGTCAGGCTCCTCCCTATAGGCTACCAGTCAGGGCTCCTCCTATCTTATTATCTATCTTCTCAGAGGAGGAGAGGGGCGGGGCTAACCTTAGTTGAGGCGTCCACATTGGCTCCCAGCTTGATGAGTTGTGTGACCACCTCGGCATGGCCCTCTTTAGAGGCCAGATGGAGGGCGTTGAGGCCATTCTACAGCAGGACAGAGAATACAGGGAGATAGAGGTGAACCCAGACACATCAGGAGCTATTGATTCTCAATATCAGAACTAACATTTACCAATAACTCATGTAGCTTAGGGGCTTGGTTTCACTGAGGTGATTTCCAAAGAAAGCTGAGGGAGTTGTCTATCTGACCTGGTTGGGTTAAGGTTAGTGGTCAGAGCTTAGGGGTTAGGGGTCAGAGCTTAAGGCTCATGGTTCAGAGCTTAGTGTTAGAGCGTTTGGCCAGTAACAAAAAGGTTGCTGGATCAAATCCTCGAGCTGATAAGGTTCAAATCTGTCGTTCAGCCCCTGAACAAGGCAGTTAACCCACTGTTCCCCCGTAGGCAGTCATTGTAAATAAGAATTAGTTCTTAACTGACTTGCCTAGTTAAATAAAGGTTACATTTAAAAACATTTTTTAAAGTGGTCAGAGCTTAGGGGTCATGGATAGGGACTGTCTGGGTTAAAGATGTTGATTTCGACCCCCGTCTAAATGGTTAGGGGTCATGGATCATGGTTAGGGACTAACCTGGTTACAGATGTTGATTTCGACCCCAGTCTAGATAGTTAGGTTATAGGGGTCAGGGGTCATAGTTAGGGACAAACCTGGTTACAGATGTTGATTTCGACCCCAGTCTAGATAGTTAGGTTATAGGGGTCAGGGGTCATGGTTAGGGACTAACCTGGTTACAGATGTTGATTTCGACCCCAGTCTAGGTAGTTAGGTTATAGGGGTCAGGGGTCATGGTTAGGGACTAACCTGGTTACAGATGTTGATTTCGACCCCAGTCTAGATAGTTAGGTTATAGGGGTCAGGGGTCATGGTTAGGGACTAACCTGGTTACAGATGTTGATTTCGACCCCAGTCTAGATAGTTAGGTTATAGGGGTCAGGGGTCATGGTTAGGGACAAACCTGGTTACAGATGTTGATTTCGACCCCAGTCTAGATAGTTAGGTTATATGGGTCAGGGGTCATGGTTAGGGACTAACCTGGTTACAGATGTTGATTTTGACCCCAGCCTAGATAGTTAGGTTATAGGGGTCAGGGGTCATGGTTAGGGACTAACCTGGTTACAGATGTTGATTTCGATCCCAGTCTAGATAGTTAGGTTATAGGGGTCAGGGGTCATGGTTAGGGACTAACCTGTTTACAGATGTTGATTTCAACCCCAGTCTAGATAGTTAGGTTATAGGGGTCAGGGGTCATGGTTAGGGACTAACCTGGTTACAGATGTTGATTTCGACCCCAGTCTAGATAGTTAGGTTATATGGGTCATGGTTAGGGACTAACCTGGTTACAGATGTTGATTTCGACCCCAGTCTAGATAGTTAGGTTATAGGGGTCATGGTTAGGGACTAACCTGGTTACAGATGTTGATTTCGACCCCAGTCTAGATAGTTAGGTTATAGGGGTCAGGAGTCATGGTTAGGGACTAACCTGGTTACAGATGTTGATTTCGACCCCAGTCTAGGTAGTTAGGTTATAGGGGTCAGGGGTCATGGTTAGGGACTAACCTGGTTACAGATGTTGATTTCGACCCCAGTCTAGATAGTTAGGTTATAGGGGTCAGGGGTCATGGTTAGGGACTAACCTGGTTACAGATGTTGATTTCGACCCCAGTCTAGATAGTTAGGTTATAGGGGTCAGGGGTCATGGTTAGGGACAAACCTGGTTACAGATGTTGATTTCGACCCCAGTCTAGATAGTTAGGTTATATGGGTCAGGGGTCATGGTTAGGGACTAACCTGGTTACAGATGTTGATTTTGACCCCAGCCTAGATAGTTAGGTTATAGGGGTCAGGGGTCATGGTTAGGGACTAACCTGGTTACAGATGTTGATTTCGATCCCAGTCTAGATAGTTAGGTTATAGGGGTCAGGGGTCATGGTTAGGGACTAACCTGTTTACAGATGTTGATTTCAACCCCAGTCTAGATAGTTAGGTTATAGGGGTCAGGGGTCATGGTTAGGGACTAACCTGGTTACAGATGTTGATTTCGACCCCAGTCTAGATAGTTAGGTTATATGGGTCATGGGTCATGGTTAGGGACTAACCTGGTTACAGATGTTGATTTCGACCCCAGTCTAGATAGTTAGGTTATAGGGGTCATGGTTAGGGACTAACCTGGTTACAGATGTTGATTTCGACCCCAGTCTAGATAGTTAGGTTATAGGGGTCAGGAGTCATGGTTAGGGACTAACCTGGTTACAGATGTTGATTTCGACCCCAGTCTAGATAGTTAGGTTATAGGGTTCAGGGGTCATGGTTAGGAACTAACCTGGTTACAGATGTTGATTTCGACCCCAGTCTAAATAGTTAGGTTATAGGGGTCAGGGGTCATGGTTAGGGACTAACCTGGTTACAGATGTTGATTTCGACCCCAGTCTTCAGGTAATCCAAAGCCTTCTCTAGGTTCCCTGCCCGGGCTGCTCTCAAGTAACTGGCATTACTGTCAATCTGTAACACAGAGATCACCTAGGTTATGATCTACACTGACTGGACAAAACATTAGTACCCATGTATACTGCAGTCAAACACACACACACACACACACACACACACACACACACACACACACACACACACACACACACACACACACACACACACACACACACACACACACACACACACACACACACACACACACACACACGACACACACACACATCACACATAACACACACACAGTCCACACATAACACACAATGGTCCCACGACAGTTAGTACATCATGTATAACAGACAGTAGTCCTTGCATAACATACAATGGTCCCTGCTGATCAACAGACAGTAGTTCCTGGTCAACCGACAGTAGTCCCTGATCAACAGACAGTAGTCCCTGATTAACAACCAGTACTCCCTGCTGATCAACAGACAGTAAGTAGTCCCTGATTAACAGGCAATAGTCCCTGATTAACAGACAGTACTCCCTGATTAACAGGCAGTAGTCCCTGATTAACAGGCAGTAGTCCCTGATTAACAGGCAGTAGTCCCTGATTAACAGGCAGTAGTCCCTGATTAACAGGCAGTAGTCCCTGCCTATCAACAGACAGTAGTCTCTGATTAACAGACAGTAGTCCCTGATTAACAGACAGTAGTCCCTGATTAACAGGCAGTAGTCCCTGCTGATTAACAGACAGTAGTCCCTGATTAACAAACAGTAGTCCCCGATTAACAGACAGTACTCCCTGCCTGATTAACAGGCAGTAGTCCCTGCTGATTAACAGACAGTAGTCCCTGATCAACAGACAGTAGTTCCTGATCAACAGACAGGAGTCCCTGATCAACAGACAGTAAGTAGTTCCTGCTTATCAACAGACAGTAGTCCCTGATTAACAGGCATTAGTCCCTGCTGATTAACAGGCAGTAGTCCCTGATTAACAGGCATTAGTCCCTGCTGATTAACAGGCATTAGTCCCTGCTGATTAACAGACAGTAGTCCCTGCTGATTAACAGACAGTAGTCCCTGCTGATTAACAGACAGTAGTCCCTGCTGATTAACAGACAGTAGTCCCTGCTGATTAACAGACAGTAGTCCCTGCTGATTAACAGACAGTAGTCGCTGATTAACATGCAGTAGTCCCTGCTGATTAACAGACAGTAGTCGCTGATTAACATGCAGTAGTCCCTGCTGATTAACAGGCAGTAGTCCCTGTTGATTAACAGACAGTAGTCCCTGTTGATTAACAGACAGTAGTCCCTGCTGATTAACATACATTAGTCCCTGCTGATTAACACAGTAGTCCCTGATTAACAGACAGTAGTCCCTGATTAACAGACAGTAGTCCCTGTTGATTAACATACAGTAGTCCCTGCTGATTAACATAGTAGTCCCTGATTAACAGGCAGTTGTTCTTGCTGATCAACATACATTAGTCCCTGCTGATTAACACAGTAGTCCCTGATTAACAGACAGTAGTCCCTGATTAACAGACAGTAGTCTCTGCTGATTAACAGACAGTACTCCCTGATTAACATACAGTAGTCCCTAATGATTAACAGACGGTAGTCCCTGATTAACAGGCAGTAGTCCCTGCTGATTAACAGGCAGTAGTCCCTGCTGATTAACAGACAGTAGTCCCTGCTGATTAACAGACAGTAGTCGCTGATTAACAGACAGTAGTCCCTGATTAACAGACAGTAGTCCCTGATTAACAGACAGTAGTCCCTGCTGATTAACAGGCAGTAGTCCCTGATTAACAGGCAGTAGTCCCTGCTGATTAACAGATTAACAGGCAGTAGTCCTGATTAAAAGACAGTAGTCTCCGGTGATTAACAGACAGTAGATTAACACAGTAGTCCCTGCTGATTAACACAGTAGTCCCTGCTGATTAACAGGCAGTAGTCTGATTAACCAGTAGTCCCTGCTGATTAACAGACAGTAGTCTGATTAACAGGCAGTAGTCCCTGATTAACAGACAGTAGTCCCTGATTAAAAGACAGTAGTCCCTGATTAACAGGCAGTAGTCCCTGCTGATTAACAGACAGTAGTCCCTGATTAACAGGCAGTAGTCCCTGCTGATTAACAGGCAGTAGTCCCTGCTGATTAACAGGCAGTAGTCCCTGCTGATTAACAGGCAGTAGTCCCTGATTAACAGGCATTAGTCCCTGCTGATTAACAGGCAGTAGTCTCCGGTGATTAACCTAGTCCCTGATTAACAGGCAGTACTGATTAAAAGACAGTAGTCCCTAGTCCCTGATTAACAGACAGTAGTCCCTGATTAACAGACAGTAGTCCCTGATTAACAGGCAGTAGTCCCTGCTGATTAACAGGCAGTAGTCCCTGATTAACAGACAGTAGTTCCTGCTGCTGTTATACAGTACCTCGGCTACCTGCCAGGGAGACAGACAGAGAAAGACAGATGCCATGCCAACATTATAGCTGGCCCTGTGCACTGTTTGTCTGATAGATAGGCTATATGATTAGCATTGTGCAGATACAGCAGATTACTGAGTGTTGTTATGGAGAATATCAGTAATATCTGGGCTATAAACAGACAGTAATATCTGGGCTGTAAACAGACAGTAATATCTGGGCTGTAAACAGACAGTAATATCTGGGCTGTAAACAGACAGTAATATCTGGGCTGTAAACAGACAGTAATATCTGGGCTGTAAACAGTAATATCTGGGCTGTAAACAGACAGTAATATCTGGGCTGTAAACAGTAATATCTGGGCTGTAAACAGTAATATCTGGGCTGTAAACAGTCATATCTGGGCTGTTAACAGACAGTAATATCTGGGCTGTAAACAGACAGTAATATCTGGCCTGTAAACAGACAGTAATATCTGGGCTGTAAACAGTAATATCTGGGCTGTAAACAGATAGTAATATCTGGGCTGTAAACAGACAGTAATATCTGGGTTGTAAACAGTAATATCTGGACTGTAAACAGTAATATCTGGGCTGTAAACAGACAGTAATATCTGGGCTGTAAACAGTAATATCTGGGCTGTAAATAGACAGTAATATCTGGGCTGTAGACAGTAATATCTGGGCTGTAAACAGTAATATCTGGGCTGTAAACAGTAATATCTGGGCTGTAAACAATAATATCTGTGCTGTAAACAGTAATATCTGGCCTGTAAACAGACAGTAATATCTGGGCTGTAAACAGTAATATCTGGGCTGTAAACAGACAGTAATATCTGGGCTGTAAACAGATGGTAATATCTGGGCTGTAAACAGACAGTAATATCTGGGCTGTAAACAGATGGTAATATCTGGGCTGTAAACAGATGGTAATATCTGGGCTGTAAACAGACAGTAATATCTGGGCTGTAAACATACAGTAATATCTGGGCTGTAAACAGTAATATCTGGGCTGTAAACAGACAGTAATATCTGGGCTGTAAACAGACAGTAATATCTGGGCTGTAAACAGTAATATCTGGGCTGTAAACAGACAGTAATATCTGGGCTGTAAACAGACAGTAATATCTGGGCTGTAAACAGATGGTAATATCTGGGCTGTAAACAGATGGTAATATCTGGGCTGTAAACAGACAGTAATATCTGGGCTGTAAACAGACAGTAATATCTGGGCTGTAAACAGTAATATCTGGGCTGTAAACAGACAGTAATATCTGGGCTGTAAACAGACAGTAATATCTGGGCTGTAAACAGTAATATCTGGGCTGTAAACAGTAATATCTGGGCTGTAAACAGATGGTAATATCTGGGCTGTAAACAGATGGTAATATCTGGGCTGTAAACAGACAGTAATATCTGGGCTGTAAACAGACAGTAATATCTGGGCTGTAAACAGTAATATCTGGGCTGTAAACAGACAGTAATATCTGGGCTGTAAACAGTAATATCTGGGCTGTAAACAGACAGTAATATCTGGGCTGTAAACAGTAATATCTGGGCTGTAAACAGACAGTAATATCTGGGCTGTAAACAGTAATATCTGGGCTGTAAACAGTAATATCTGGGCTGTAAACAGTAATATCTGGCCTGTAAACAGACAGTAATATCTGGGCTGTAAACAGTAATATATGGGCTGTAAACAGACAGTAATATCTGGCCTGTAAACAGACAGTAATATCTGGCCTGTAAACAGACAGTATATCTGGCCTGTAAACAGACAGTAATATCTGGCCTGTAAACAGACAGTAATATCTGGGCTGTAAACAGTAATATCTGGCCTGTAAACAGACAGTAATATCTGGCCTGTAAACAGTAATATCTGGCCTGTAAACAGACAGTAATATCTGGCCTGTAAACAGATAGTAATATCTGGGCTGAAAGGTGTGTCTCTTTGATCTGATCTTGGTGCAGTGCCGTAGTGTAGTAAAGATTTCTGATCCTGACACACCCTAGTCACACAAACACACACACACACACCACACACATCACAGGCAGCAGGCAGTCTGCACACACATGCCCCCCCACTGCCTGAGCGTCTGCAGTCTGAAGCTGATGGCTGATAAATATAGCTGAGACCCCAGAATGCTTCATGAGATTACACAGCACAAACTAGAGGAGGTTACTGTCTCTGTATAATGTTAAACTAGAGGAGGTTACTGTCTCTGTAGAATGTTAAACTAGAGGAGGTTACTGTCTCTGTATAATGTTAAACTAGAGGAGGTTACTGTCTCTGTAGAATGTTAAACTAGAGGAGGTTACTGTCTCTGTAGTATGTTAAGGTTACTAGTATGTTAAACTAGAGGTTATTGTCTCTGTAAAATGTTAAACTAGAGGAGGTTAATGTCTCTGTAGAATGTTAAACTAGAGGAGGTTACTGTCTCTGTAGAATGTTAAAGTTGAGGAGGTTGTCTGTAGAATGTTAAACTAGAGGAGGTTACTGTCTCTGTAGAATGTTAAACTAGAGGAGGTTACTGTCTCTGTAAAATGTTAAACTAGAGGAGGTTACTGTCTCTGTAGAATGTTAAACTAGAGGAGGTTACTGTCTCTGTAGAATGTTAAAGTTGAGGAGGTTGTCTGTAGAATGTTACTTGAGGAGGTTGTCTGTAGAATGTATGCTCCTTGGGTAATCCCCCCCGTCTTTGTCTAATGGTATTCTCCTTGGGTCCTCCCTCCTCACAGGGCTGTCTCTGAGGTCAATCTGTTTAACACCTGTTCTTTCTAGAACAAACAGTGTGATGTGGAGATATGTAGAGCCTCCCTGGAGAAATAATCCCACAGCATCTGTCTCCCCGCCAAAGACTTCTCAAGAAAAAAGATGCCGCATTTCACAATCTACCACAGACTATGTTCCTTTCATGGAATACTCCAACAAGAAACAGACAGTCGATGAAGCTCAACATCTCCTGCCATGTGGAGCGGTCCTGGAGCACCAAGTCTGGGACCAAAATGCTCCAAGCCATTAGACTGATGAACAGCTTCTACCCCCAAGCCATTAGACTGATGAACAGCTTCTACCCCCAAGCCATTAGAGTGATGAACAGCTTCTATCCCCAAGCCATCAGACTGCTGAACAGCTTCTACCCCCAAGCAATAAGACTGCTGTACAGCTTCTACCCCCAAGCCATTAGACTGCTGAACAGCTTCTACCCCCAAGCCATACGACTGCTGAACAGATTCTACCCCCAAGCCATTAGACTGCTGAACAGCTTCTACCCCCAAGCCATCAGACTGCTGAACAGCTTCTACCCCCAAGCCATTAGACTGATGAACAGCTTCTACCCCCAAGCCATTAGACTGCTGAACAGCTTCTACCCCCAAGCCATTAGACTGCTGAACAGCTTCTACCCCCAAGCCATTAGACTGATGAACAGCTTCTACCCCCAAGCCATAAGACTGCTGAACAGCTTCTACCCCCAAGCCATTAGATTGATGAACAGCTTCTACCCCCAAGGCATTAGAGTGATGAACAGCTTCTACCCCCAAGCCATTAGACTGATGAACAGCTTCTACCCCCAAGCCATCAGACTGCTGAACAGCTTCTACCCCCAAGCCATTAGAGTGATGAACAGCTTCTACCCCCAAGCCATTAGACCGCTGAACAGCTTCTACCCCCAAGCCATTAGAGTGATGAACAGCTTCTACCCCCAAGCCATCAGACTGCTGAACAGCTTCTACCCCCAAGCCATCAGACTGATGAACAGCTTCTACCCCCAAGCCATCAGACTGCTGAACAGCTTCTACCCCCAAGCAATTAGACTGCTGAACAGCTTCTATCCCCAAGCCATTAGACTGCTGAACAGCTTCTATCCCCAAGCCAGACTGCTGAACAGCTTCTACCCCCAAGCCATTAGACTGCTGAACAGCTTGTACCCCCACTCATCAGACTGCTGAACAGCTTCTATCCCCAAGCCATCAGACAGCTGAACAGCTTCTACCCCCAAGCCATCAGACTGCTGAACAGCTTCTATCCCCAAGCCATCAGACTGCTGAACAGCTTCTATCCCCAACCCATCAGACTGCTGAACAGCTTCTACCCCCAAGCCATTAGACTGCTGAACAGCTTCTACCCCCAAGCCATCAGACTGCTGAACAGCTTCTATCCCCAAGACATCAGACTGCTGAACAGCTTCTACCCCCAAGTCATTAGACTGCTGAACAGCTTCTACCCCCAAGCCATCAGACTGCTGAACAGCTTCTATCCCCAAGCCATCAGACTGCTGAACAGCTTCTATCCCCAAGCCATTAGACTGCTGAACAGCTTCTACCCCCAAGTCATTAGACTGCTGAACAAGCCATCAGACTGCTGAACAGCTTCTACCCCCAAGTCATTAGACTGCTGAACAGCTTCTATCCCCATTAACTGCCATTAGACTGCTGAACAGCTTCTATCAAGTCATTAGACTGCTGAACAGCCATCAGACTGCTGAACTGCTGAACAGCTTCTACCCCCAAGTCATTAGACTGCAGCTCATTAGACTGCTGAACAGCTTCTATCCCCAAGCCATTAGACTGCTGAACAGCTTCTATCCCCAAGCCATCAGACTGCTGAACAGCTTCTACCCCCAAGTCATTAGACTGCTGAACAGCTTCTATCCCCAAGCCATTAGACTGCTGAACAGCTTCTATCCCCAAGCCATTAGACTGCTGAACAGCTTCTATCCATTAGACTGCACCCCCAAGCCATTAGACTGCTGAACAGCTTCTATCCCCAAGCCATCAGACTGCTGAACAGCTTCTATCCCCAAGCCATTAGACTGCTGAACAGCTTCTATCCCCAAGCCATCAGACTGCTGAACACACTTCCACACTCTTCATCTGCTGCTGCTACTCTGTTTATTTTATATCCTGATTGCCACTTTTACCCCGACCCACATGATCATACTGTATTACCTCAATTACCTCAACTACCTGGTGCCCCTGCACATTGACTCTGTACTGGTACTTTCTGTATATAGCCATGTTATTCCCTGGTACTTCCTGTATATAGCCATGTTATTACCTGGTACTTCCTGTATATTGCCATGTTATTACCTGGTACTTCCTGTATATAGCCATGTTATTACCTGGTACTTCCTGTATATAGCCATGTTATTACCTGATACTTCCATTATATAGCCATGTCATTACCTGATACTTCCTGTATATTGCCATGTTATTACCTGGTACTTCCTGTATATAGCCATGTTATTACCTGGTACTTCCTGTATATAGCCATGTTATTACCTGATACTTCCTGTATATAGCCATGTTATTACCTGATACTTCCTGTATATAGCCATGTTATTACCTGATACTTCCTGTATATTGCCATGTTATTACCTGATACTTCCTGTATATAGCCATGTTATTACCTGATACTTCCTGTATATAGCCATGTTATTACCTGATACTTCCTGTATATAGCCATGTTATTACCTGGTACTTCCTGTATATAGCCATGTTATTACCTGATACTTCCTGTATATAGCCATGTTATTACCTGATACTTCCTGTATATAGCCATGTTATTACCTGGTACTTCCTGTATATAGCCATGTTATTACCTGATACTTCCTGTATATAGCCATGTTATTACCTGATACTTCCTGTATATAGCCATGTTATTACCTGATACTTCCTGTATATAGCCATGTTATTACCTGATACTTCCTGTATATAGCCATGTTATTACCTGGTACTTCCTGTATATAGCCATGTTATTACCTGATACTTCCTGTATATAGCCATGTTATTACCTGATACTTCCTGTATATAGCCATGTTATTACCTGATACTTCCTGTATATTGCCATGTTATTACCTGGTACTTCCTGTATATAGCCATGTTATTACCTGGTACTTCCTGTATATAGCCATGTTATTACCTGATACTTCCTGTATATAGCCATGTTATTACCTGATACTTCCTGTATATAGCCATGTTATTACCTGATACTTCCTGTATATAGCCATGTTATTACCTGATACTTCCTGTATATAGCCATGTTATTACCTGATACTTCCTGTATATTGCCATGTTATTACCTGGTACTTCCTGTATATAGCCATGTTATTACCTGGTACTTCCTGTATATAGCCATGTTATTACCTGGTACTTCCTGTCTATAGCCATGTTATTACCTGGTACTTCCTGTATATAACCATGTTATTACCTGGTACTCCTGTATATAGCCATGTTATTACCTGGTACTTCCTGTATATAGCCATGTTATTACCTGGTACTTCCTGTATATAGCCATGGTATTACCTGGTACTTCCTGTATATAGCCATGTTATTACCTGATACTTCCTGTATATAGCCATGTTATTACCTGATACTTCCTGTATATAGCCATGTTATTACCTGATACTTCCTGTATATAGCCATGTTATTACCTGGTACTTCCTGTATATAGCCATGTTATTACCTGGTACTTCCTGTATATAGCCATGTTATTACCTGATACTTCCTGTATATAGCCATGTTATTAGCCATGGTACTTCCTGTATATAGCCATGTTATTACCTGATACTTCCTGTATATAGCCATGTTATTACCTGATACTTCCTGTATATAGCCATGTTATTACCTGATACTTCCTGTATATAGCCATGTTATTACCTGATACTTCCTGTATATAGCCATGTTATTACCTGATACTTCCTGTATATTGCCATGTTATTACCTGATACTTCCTGTATATAGCCATGTTATTACCTGATACTTCCTGTATATAGCCATGTTATTACCTGATACTTCCTGTATATAGCCTCATAATTGTTTTTATTGTGTTTCTATTTCCTTTTTTATTTAGAAAATATTTGTCTTACTTTTAAACTCTTCACAGAAGGGAACCGGATTGTAAGAAAGCATTTCACTGTAAAGTCTACAACTGTTGTATTCGGCGCATGTGACCAATAACATTTGAGTGATGTGATCTATTATGACTGTTTGCAATGCATCTGGTCAGTGTGGCCTCTGGTTGTTCTAGACAACGGTCTTCATTACATACCGAGACCCAAGCATGCAGCTGGTCTGGCAGTGTTGTCCTGGTTACCAGTATAGTACAGCATCATGACAGGGGTTGGGCTCTCTGAGGGGACTTTACAGTTACTAGAGCCAAGCATGCAGCTGGTCTGGCAGTGTTGTCCTGGTTACCAGTATAGTACAGCATCATGACAGGGGTTGGGCTCTCTGAGGGGACTTTACAGTTACTAGAGCCAAGCATGCAGCTGGTCTGGCAGTG
Organism: Oncorhynchus clarkii lewisi; assembly: GCF_045791955.1. NCBI lineage: Eukaryota > Metazoa > Chordata > Actinopteri > Salmoniformes > Salmonidae > Oncorhynchus > Oncorhynchus clarkii. Next base: position 91,534,801 of record NC_092147.1, on the reverse strand, counting down.
TTGTCCTGGTTACCAGTACAGTACAGCATCATGACAGGGGTTCTGTGTGGGGCTCTCTGTGCTGTTTCTCCGCAACTGATACAATGGAGGAAACATGTGTCTGAAAAGCCCAAGGTGGTAAACTGCTGTAAACACTAAAGCTTCATCCTGAAAAGCATGAACCCTACCGATTCAGCGGGTAGCTAGAGAATAATGAGATCAGAACACATAAAGCATGGACCCTAACGTTTCAGCAGGTAGCTAGAGAATAATGAGATCAGACCACATAAAACATGGACCCTAACGATTCAGCGGGTAGATAGAGGATAATGAGATCAGACCACATAAAGCATGGACCCTACCGATTCAGCAGGTAGCTAGAGAATAATGAGATCAGAACACATAAAGCATGTTATCATACCATACAGTAGATGGTCAGCATATCAACAGACATCAGCCATCAGACTGGGAAGTGAAGCCCCAAATGGCACCCTATTCCCTTTATAGTGCACTACTAACCCATAGGACTCTGGTCAGAAGTAGTGCACTACTATCCCATAGGACTCTGGTCAGAAGTAGTGCACTACGTACCCAAAGGACTCTGGTCAGAAGTAGTGCACTACTAACCCATAGGACTCTGGTCAGAAGTAGTGCACTATGTAGGAAACGTACATTCTGCCTGGTAATCAAACTGTGAAAACAGGAAGTTAACTACTATGACTGGGTCTGTGAGAAGGTCAGCTGATGTTCTGTTCGTGAGAACTACCAGGAACGACCCTAACCCTACCTACCAGGAACGACAATAACCCTAACTACCAGGAACGACCCTAACCCTACCTACCAGGAACGACCCTAACCCTAACTACCAGGAACGACCCTAACCCTAACTACCAGGAACTAAATTACTATTATTTAACTGTCCAACTCTCTCCAATCTCCCTCCCACTGTAGTCAGGTGATATACACCTCTCTCCAAACTCCCACTGTAGTCAGGTGAAATACACCTCTCTCCAATCTCCCACTGTAGTCAGGTGATATACACCTCTCTCCAATCTCCCTCCCACTGTAGTCAGGTGATATACACCTCTCTCCAATCTCCCACTGTAGTCAGGTGATATACACCTCTCTTCAATCTCCCTCCCACTGTAGTCAGGTGATATACACCTCTCTTCAATCTCCCTCCCACTGTAGTCAGGTGATATACACCTCTCTCCAATCTCCCTCCCACTGTAGTCAGGTGATATACACCTCTCTCCAATCTCCCACTGTAGTCAGGTGATATACACCTCTCTCCAATATCCCTCCCACTGTAGTCAGGTGATATACACCTCTCTCCAATCTCCCACTGTAGTCAGGTGATATACACCTCTCTCCAATCTCCCTCCCACTGTAGTCAGGTAATATACACCTCTCTTCAATCTCCCACTGTAGTCAGGTGATATACACCTCTCTCCAATCTCCCTCCCACTGTAGCCATGTGATATACACCTCTCTCCAATCTCCCAATGTAGTCAGGTGATATACACCTCTCTCCAATCTCCCACTGTAGTCAGGTGATATACACCTCTCTCCAATCTCCCACTGTAGTCAGGTGATATACACCTCCCTCCAATATCCCACTGTAGTCAGGTGATATACACCTCTCTCCAATCTCCCTACCACTGTAGTCAGGTGATATACACCTCTCTCCAATCTCCCTCCCACTGTAGTCAGGTGATATACACCTCTCTCCAATCTCCCACTGTAGTCAGGTGATATACACCTCTCTCCAATCTCCCACTGTAGTCAGGTGATATACACCTCTCTCCAATCTCCCACTGTAGTCAGGTGATATACACCTCTCTCCAAACTCCCACTGTAGTCAGGTGATATACACCTCTCTCCAATCTCCCTCCCACTGTAGTCAGGTGATATACACCTCTCTTCAATCTCCCACTGTAGTCAGGTGATATACACCTCTCTCAAATCTCCCTCCCACTGTAGCCATGTGATATACACCTCTCTCCAATCTCCCACTGTAGTCAGGTGATATACACCTCTCTCCAATCTCCCTCCCACTGTAGTCAGGTGATATACACCTCTCTCCAATCTCCCACTGTAGTCAGGTGATATACACCTCTCTCCAATCTCCCACTGTAGTTAGGTGATATACACCTCTCTCCAATCTCCCTCCCACTGTAGTCAGGTGATATACACCTTGCTCCAATCTCCCTCCCACTGTAGTCAGGTGATATACACCTCTCTCCAATCTCCCTCCCACTGTAGTCAGGTGATATACACCTCTCTCCAATCTCCCTCCCACTGTAGTCAGGTGATATACACCTCTCTCCAATCTCCCACTGTAGTCAGGTTATATACACCTCTCTCCAATCTCCCACTGTAGTCAGGTGATATACACCTCTCTCCAATCTCCCTCCCACTGTAGTCAGGTGATATACACCTCTCTCCAATCTCCCACTGTAGTCAGGTGATATACACCTCTCTCCAATCTCCCACTGTAGTCAGGTGATATACACCTCTCTCCAATCTCCCTCCCACTGTAGTCAGGTGATATACACCTCTCTCCAATCTCCCTCCCACTGTAGTCAGGTGATATACACCTCTCTCCAATCTCCCTCCCACTGTAGTCAGGTGATATACACCTCTCTCCAATCTCCCACTGTAGTCAGGTGATATTCACCTCCCTCCAATCTCCCACTGTAGTCAGGTGATATACACCTCTCTCCAATCTCCCACTGTAGTCAGGTGATATACACCTCTCTCCAATCTCCCACTGTAGTCAGGTGATATACACCTCTCTCCAATCTCTGACTGTAGTCAGGTGATATACCCCTCTCTCCAATCTCCCTCCCACTGTAGTCAGGTGATATACACCTCTCTTCAATCTCCCACTGTAGTCAGGTGATATACCCCTCTCTCCAATCTCCCTCCCACTGTAGTCAGGTGATATACACCTCTCTTCAATCTCCCACTGTAGTCAGGTGATATACACCTCTCTCCAATCTCCCTCCCAGTGTAACCATGTGATATACACCTCTCTCCAATCTCCCACTGTAGTCAGGTGATATACACCTCTCTCCAATCTCCCACTGTAGTCAGGTGATATACACCTCTCTCCAATCTCCCACTGTAGTCAGGTGATATACACCTCTCTCCAATCTCCCTCCCACTGTAGTCAGGTGATATACACCTCTCTCCAATCTCCCTCCCACTGTAGTCAGGTGATATACACCTCTCTTCAATCTCCCACTGTAGTCAGGTGATATACACCTCTCTCAAATCTCCCTCCCACTGTAGCCATGTGATATCCACCTCTCTCCAATCTCCCACTGTAGTCAGGTGATATACACCTCTCTCCAATCTCCCACTGTAGTCAGGTGATATACACCTCTCTCCAATCTCCCACTGTAGTCAGGTGATATACACCTCTCTCCAATCTCCCACTGTAGTCAGGTGATATACACCTCTCTCCAATCTCCCACTGTAGTCAGGTGATATACACCTCTCTCCAAACTCCCACTGTAGTCAGGTGATATACACCTCTCTCCAATCTCCCTCCCACTGTAGTCAGGTGATATACACCTCTCTTCAATCTCCCACTGTAGTCAGGTGATATACACCTCTCTCAAATCTCCCTCCCACTGTAGCCATGTGATATACACCTCTCTCCAATCTCCCACTGTAGTCAGGTGATATACACCTCTCTCCAATCTCCCTCCCACTGTAGTCAGGTGATATACACCTCTCTCCAATCTCCCACTGTAGTCAGGTGATATACACCTCTCTCCAATCTCCCACTGTAGTTAGGTGATATACACCTCTCTCCAATCTCCCTCCCACTGTAGTCAGGTGATATACACCTCTCTCCAATCTCCCTCCCACTGTAGTCAGGTGATATACACCTCTCTCCAATCTCCCTCCCACTGTAGTCAGGTGATATACACCTCTCTCCAATCTCCCACTGTAGTCAGGTTATATACACCTCTCTCCAATCTCCCACTGTAGTCAGGTGATATACACCTCTCTCCAATCTCCCTCCCACTGTAGTCAGGTGATATACACCTCTCTCCAATCTCCCTCCCACTGTAGTCAGGTGATATACACCTCTCTCCAATCTCCCACTGTAGTCAGGTGATATACACCTCTCTCCAATCTCCCTCCCACTGTAGTCAGGTGATATACACCTCTCTCCAATCTCCCTCCCACTGTAGTCAGGTGATATACACCTCTCTCCAATCTCCCTCCCACTGTAGTCAGGTGATATACACCTCTCTCCAATCTCCCACTGTAGTCAGGTGATATTCACCTCCCTCCAATCTCCCACTGTAGTCAGGTGATATACACCTCTCTCCAATCTCCCACTGTAGTCAGGTGATATACACCTCTCTCCAATCTCCCACTGTAGTCAGGTGATATACACCTCTCTCCAATCTCTGACTGTAGTCAGGTGATATACCCCTCTCTCCAATCTCCCTCCCACTGTAGTCAGGTGATATACACCTCTCTTCAATCTCCCACTGTAGTCAGGTGATATACCCCTCTCTCCAATCTCCCTCCCACTGTAGTCAGGTGATATACACCTCTCTTCAATCTCCCACTGTAGTCAGGTGATATACACCTCTCTCCAATCTCCCTCCCACTGTAACCATGTGATATACACCTCTCTCCAATCTCCCACTGTAGTCAGGTGATATACACCTCTCTCCAATCTCCCACTGTAGTCAGGTGATATACACCTCTCTCCAATCTCCCACTGTAGTCAGGTGATATACACCTCTCTCCAATCTCCCTCCCACTGTAGTCAGGTGATATACACCTCTCTCCAATCTCCCTCCCACTGTAGTCAGGTGATATACACCTCTCTTCAATCTCCCACTGTAGTCAGGTGATATACACCTCTCTCAAATCTCCCTCCCACTGTAGCCATGTGATATACATCTCTCTCCAATCTCCCACTGTAGTCAGGTGATATACACCTCTCTCCAATCTCCCTCCCACTGTAGTCAGGTGATATACACCTCTCTCCAATCTCCCTCCCACTGTAGTCAGGTGATATACACCTCTCTCCAATCTCCCTCCCACTGTAGTCAGGTTATATACACCTCTCTCCAATCTCCCTCCCACTGTAGTCAGGTTATATACACCTCTCTCCAATCTCCCACTGTAGTCAGGTGATATACACCTCTCTCCAATCTCCCTCCCACTGTAGTCAGGTGATATACACCTCTCTTCAATCTCCCACTGTAGTCAGGTGATATACACCTCTCTCCAATCTCCCACTGTAGTCAGGTGATATACACCTCTCTCCAATCTCTGACTGTAGTCAGGTGATATACACCTCTCTCCAATCTCCCTCCCACTGTAGTCAGGTGATATACACCTCTCTTCAATCTCCCACTGTAGTCAGGTGATATACCCCTCTCTCCAATCTCCCTCCCACTGTAGTCAGGTGATATACACCTCTCTCCAATCTCCCACTGTAGTCAGGTGATATACACCTCTCTCCAATCTCCCTCCCACTGTAACCATGTGATATACACCTCTCTCCAATCTCCCACTGTAGTCAGGTGATATACACCTCTCTCCAATCTCCCACTGTAGTCAGGTGATATACACCTCTCTCCAATCTCCCTCCCACTGTAGTCAGGTGATATACACCTCTCTCCAATCTCCCTCCCACTGCAGTCAGGTGATATACACCTCTCTTCAATCTCCCACTGTAGTCAGGTGATATACACCTCTCTCAAATCTCCCTCCCACTGTAGCCATGTGATATACACCTCTCTCCAATCTCCCACTGTAGTCAGGTGATATACACCTCTCTCCAATCTCCCACTGTAGTCAGGTGATATACACCTCTCTCCAATCTCCCACTGTAGTCAGGTGATATACACCTCTCTCCAATCTCCCACTGTAGTCAGGTGATATACATATTAATATCTACTACAGTAACATCCCTATTCATATCTACTACAGTAACATCCCTGTTAATATCTACTACAGTAACATCCCTATTCATATCTAATACAGTAACATCCCTATTCATATCTACTACAGTAACATCCCTGTTAATGTTCATATCTACTACAGTAACATCCCTGTTCATATCTACTACAGTAACATCGCTATTAATATCTACTACAGTAACATCCCTATTAATATCTACTACAGTAACATCCCTGTTCATATCTACTACAGTGACATCCCTGTTAATGTTCATATCTACTACAGTAACATCCCTGTTCATATCTACTACAGTGACATCCCTGTTAATGTTCATATCTACTACAGTCACATCCCTATTAATGTTCATATCTACTACAGTAACATCCCTATTCATATCTACTACAGTAACATCCCTATTAATATCTACTACAGTAACATCCCTGTTCATATCTACTACAGTAACATCCCTGTTAATGTTCATATCTACTACAGTAACATCCCTGTTCATATCTACTACAGTAACATCCCTATTAATGTTCATATCTACTACAGTAACATCCCTTTTAATATCTACTACAGTAACATCCCTGTTAATGTTCATATCTACTACAGTAACATCCCTGTTCATATCTACTACAGTAACATCCCTATTAATGTTCATATCTACTACAGTAACATCCCTTTTAATATCTACTACAGTAACATCCCTATTCATATCTAGTACAGTAACATCCCTATTCATATCTACTACAGTAACATCCCTGTTAATGTTCATATCTACTACAGTAACATCCCTGTTAATGTTCATATCTACTACAGTCATGTCCCCCACAGTAACACACTAATATAAAACAGTCTTTTCCCTTATCTCTGAGTCATTCCGGGGTCCTAATCTAAGCCCCTGCCACACAATGCGTCACGATACTGCAGCATGCTTGTCCTCTGTCCCGTCCCGTAAACACTGTAACATCTATTACCCTGACACTGGTCCATCTCTCAGCCCTAAGTCACTACACAACACCAGCCAATGTCACCACACATTCCTACAGTCAGAACTAATGAGTAGTGATGCAGAGAGTGAAACAGTACAAAGTAATTTAATGTCAACACTTACTGCTTCTAGCAACTCTGCTCCCTCCTCCACTGCCATTTTCCCTGTTTGAGAGTGACACCAGAGTCGTCAATTAGCAGCGCAGGGATTGGCCCAAGCAGAGAGACATTATATCAGCGCTAAAAATACCTGGCTGGAAGAAACATGACGAGTTCTGGAGACCAGGACACTACAGCAATGGAACTACCTAGCCTGCTAACACTGGTCCCAACCTGATACCACCTAGCCTGCTAACACTGGTCTCAACCTGATACTACCTAACCTGCTAACACTGGTCTCAACCTGATACTACCTAGCCTGCTAACACTGGTCTCAACCTGATACTACCTAGCCTGCTAACACTGGTCCCAACCTGATACTACCTAGCCTGCTAACACTGGTCTCAACCTGACACTACCTAGCCTGCTAACACTGGTCTCAACCTGACACTACCTAGCCTGCTAACACTGGTCTCAACCTGATACTACCTAGCCTGCTAACACTGGTCTCAACCTGACACCACCTAGCCTCACAGCTCTCTGACACTACTTAGCCTCACAGCTCTCTGACACTACCTAGCCTCACAGCTCCCTAGCTTCACAGCTCCCTGACACTACCTAGCCTCACAGCTCCCTGAAACTACATAGCCTCACAGCTCCCTGAAACTACCTAGCATCACAGCTCCCTGACAGTATCTAGCTTCACAGCTCCCCAGCCTCACAGCTCCCTGACAGTACCTAGCTTCACAGCTCCCCAGCCTCACAGCTCCCTGACAGTATCTAGCCTCACAGCTCCCTGACACTACCTAGCCTCACAGCTCCCTGACAGTATCTAGCCTCACAGCTCCCCAGCCTCATAGCTCCCTGACAGTGATACCGGTGCTGTGACCACTAGCCTTCCCCCAGCTGTCTCCACAGACAGCACCTCTACATAGCTGAGCTGGGGATCTCTCCCTTACTTACCATATTTGTAGGCGCAAGTCACTCTGTGCAGCATGATCCGTAGGGGGGACCAAAATAGCAGCGCAAAATCAGCTGGTTTGGACCGGCCCTACTGGCCTCCCTGTCTGGAATCTGTTCTGCACAGGTCCATATGGTTAATCAGCTCTTTTCTCTATACAATGCAGTCCACAGCCAGTCAGTCAGTCAGCCAGCCAGCCAGCCAGCCGTGTAGTCAACCAGTCAGTCTGCCAGTTAGTCAACCAGTCAGCCAGTAAGCCAGCCAGTCAGTCAGCGAGTCCCACTCGTCCCGGCTCAACCACCCACCACTATAGAGAACCAGTCAGCCATGCCGCGAAGTTGAGCACAAAGTCAACTGGTCCAGCTTAGGGAAGACTTATTATGGAGAGCTGCCTGATCAGTCCGCTTGGTCTGGTCCCTCAACCCACTGCTGGACTGGACACGACTGGGCTGGTAGAAACCACTGTCTGGCAGCATAAACAGCCTTCTCCCCAACAGCCGCCAGCCTAATTAATTGAATCAATGCAGTCAGTAGTAATTCATTCTGATATTTTGAAATGCCTCCCTCTCTTTGAGACAGTGAAATGCCTCCCTCTCTGTGAGACAGTGAAATGCCTCCCTCTCTTTGAGACAGGTAAATGCCTCCCTCTCTTTGAGACAGTGAAATGCCTCCCTCTCTTTGAGACAGTGAAATGTCTCCCTCTCTTTGAGACAGTGAAATGCCTCCCTCTCTTTGAGACAGTGAAATGCCTCCCTCTCTTTGAGACAGTGAAATGCCTCCCTCTCTTTGAGACAGTGAAATGCCTCCCTCTCTTTGAGACAGTGAAATGTCTCCCTCTCTTTGAGACAGTCAAATGCCTCCCTCTCTTTGAGACAGTGAAATGCCCCCCTCTCTTTGAGACAGTGAAATGCCTCCCTCTCTTTGAGACAGTGAAATGCCTCCCTCTCTTTGAGACAGTGAAATGCCTCCCTCTCTTTGAGACAGTGAAATGCCTCCCTCTCTTTGAGACAGTGGAATTTAATTCAAGATGCTAGGCATTGTAAGAAACCAAACCAGCCAAACATTAAATACATGTAATAACTAAATTACATTTTATTGGTAAAGGTCAATCCAAATATATTTTTATATGGGCCTGTCCTATCAATAGATCATGGGCCTGTCCTATCGATAGATCATGGGCCTGTCCTATCGATAGATCATGGGCCTGTCCTATCAATAGATCACTAGAAGATGCATATCGTTCATTCTAGCAGGAGAGGTCTCGACTGAGTTTTCTGCTAGCGAATTAAAACTTTTAAATGAAAAGTAGCCAGCTGAAAATAAGTATGTTACCGGCTATTTGGCCGAAATCCGGCGCTTAGAAAAACACAGGGAAAACACAGGGAAAGTACTGAGTGTTGCAACATGCTCTGGGTTGTCTTTATAAAAGAGGTGTGGACCAGAGAAAGTACTGAGTGATGCAACATGCTCTGGGCTGCCTTTATAAAAGAGGTGTGCATCTTAGTGGGGACAAACAGCTCATGAAGACACTGACATCTGTCACTGATACAGGTGAGCTCATGCATGTCTCTCACTATTCTTAACTGATCACAAATCATTTCAAATAATTTCAAATAAAACAATTAGGAAGGGAGGTTTTCCTGGTGCCTAATGTAACATTGTCCGATCTGTTCAGTCATCATAGGACCTAACTAGAATCCTGTTTGTTAACACAGTAAAATGTAAATTGTCATAGTGAGACAGAGTGACTGTGTAAGTGTTAGTATTTCACCAACAGCTGGAGACCTGAACAATACTGTAGTAAATGAGCTCCCTTTTCTTACAGGACGTCCATTCAACATACTATTCTGAAGTTTCCTTCAAAGGCAAACAGACATCTATCACAACAACGATGGTAAGTATTAATAAACCACAGCATTATTAGAATGGTCAGAAAACAGCATTCAGAGATACTAACGAGAATATAGGACATGTGTCTCTAATGAAAAGCCCATTCTGGTGGGAAGCTGCTATAGACCACCAAGTGCTAACAGTCAGTATCTGGATAATATGTGTGAAATGCTTGATTATGTTTGTGATATCAACAGAGAAGTATATTTTCTGGGGGATTTAAATATTGACGGTCTTTCGTCAGGCTGCCCACTCAGGAAAAAACTTCAAACTGGAACCAGTGCCGGCAACCTGGTTCAGGTTATCAGTCAACCTACCAGGGTAGTTACAAACAACACAGGAATTAAATCATCAACATGTATTGATCACATCTTTACTATTTTGCTCTAAAGCAGTGTCCAAATCCATAGGCTGTAGTGATCACAATATAACAGCCATATCTAGGAAAACTAACGCTCCAAAGGCTGGCCTAATATAGTGTATAAGAGGACAGGCTGGGCCTAATATAGTGTATAAGAGGACAGGCTGGGCCTAATATAGTGTATAAGAGGACAGGCTGGGCCTAATATAGTGTATAAGAGGACAGGCTGGGCCTAATATAGTGTATAAGAGGACAGGCTGGGCCTAATATAGTGTATAAGAGGACAGGCTGGGCCTAATATAGTGTATAAGAGGACAGGCTGGGCCTAATATAGTGAATAAGAGGACAGGATGGGCCTAATATAGTGTATAAGAGGACAGGCTGGGCCTAATATAGTGTATAAGAGGACAGGCTGGGCCTAATATAGTGTATAAGAGGACAGGCTGGGCCTAATAAAGTGTATAAGAGGACAGGCTGGGCCTAATATAGTGTATAAGAGGACAGGCTGGGCCTAATATAGTGTATAAGAGGTCAGGCTGGGCCTAATATAGTGTATAAGAGGACAGGCTGGGCCTAATATAGTGTATAAGAGGACAGGCTGGGCCTAATATAGTGTATAAGAGGACAGGCTGGGCCTAATATAGTGTTTAAGAGGACAGGCTGGGCCTAATATAGTGTATAAGAGGACAGGCTGGGCCTAATATAGTGTATAAGAGGACAGGCTGGGCCTAATAAAGTGTATAAGAGGACAGGCTGGGCCTAATATAGTGTATAAGAGGACAGGCTGGGCCTAATATAGTGTATAAGAGGACAGGCTGGGCCTAATATAGTGTATAAGAGGACAGGCTGGGCCTAATATAGTGTATAAGAGGACAGGCTGGGCCTAATATAGTGTATAAGAGGACAGGCTGGGCCTAATATAGTGTATAAGAGGACAGGCTGGGCCTAATATAGTGTTTAAGAGGACAGGCTGGGCCTAATATAGTGTATAAGAGGACAGGCTGGGCCTAATATAGTGTATAAGAGGACAGGCTGGGCCTAATAAAGTGTATAAGAGGACAGGCTGGGCCTAATATAGTGAATAAGAGGACAGGCTGGGCCTAATATAGTGAATAAGAGGACAGGCTGGGCCTAATATAGTGTATAAGAGGACAGGCTGGGCCTAATATAGTGAATAAGAGGACAGGCTGGGCCTAATATAGTGTATAAGAGGACAGGCTGGGCCTAATATAGTGAATAAGAGGACAGGCTGGGCCTAATATAGTGAATAAGAGGACAGGCTGGGCCTAATATAGTGTATGCTATTGATGTAAATCATATTTGCTGGCCTGTGGTGAGTAATGAGGAGCAACCAGACACTGCTGGTCTGTGGTGAGTAATGAGGAGCAACCAGACGCTGCTGGTCTGTGGTGTGTAATGAGGAGCAACCAGACGCTGCTGGTCTGTGTTGTGTAATGAGGAGCAACCAGACACTGCTGGTCTGTGGTGTGTAATGAGGAGCAACCAGACACTGCTGGTCTGTGGTGAGTAATGAGGAGCAACCAGACACTGCTGGTCTGTGGTGAGTAATGAGGAGCAACCAGACACTGCTGGTCTGTGGTGAGTAATGAGGAGCAACCAGACACTGATGGTCTGTGGTGAGTAATGAGGAGCAACCAGACACTGCTGGTCTGTGGTGAGTAATGTGGAGCAACCAGACACTGCTGGTCTGTGGTGTGTAATGAGGAGCAACCAGACACTGCTGGTCTGTGGTGAGTAATGAGGAGCAACCAGACACTGCTGATCTGTGGTGAGTAATGAGGAGCAACCAGACACTGCTGGTCTGTGGTGTGTAATGAGGAGCAACCAGACACTGCTGGTCTGTGGTGAGTAATGAGGAGCAACCAGACACTGCTGGTCTGTGGTGAGTAATGAGGAGCAACCAGACGCTGCTGGTCTGTGGTGTGTAATGAGGAGCAACCAGACGCTGCTGGTCTGTGGTGTGTAATGAGGAGCAACCAGACGCTGCTGGTCTGTGGTGTGTAATGAGGAGCAACCAGACGCTGCTGGTCTGTGGTGTGTAATGAGGAGCAACCAGACGCTGCTGGTCTGTGGTGTGTAATGAGGAGCAACCAGACCCTGCTGGTCTGTGGTGTGTAATGAGGAGCAACCAGACGCTGCTGGTCTGTGGTGTGTAATGAGGAGCAACCAGACACTGCTGGTCTGTGGTGAGTAATGAGGAGCAACCAGACACTGCTGGTCTGTGGTGAGTAATGAGGAGCAACCAGACACTGCTGGTCTGTGGTGAGTAATGAGGAGCAACCAGACACTGCTGGTCTGTGGTGAGTAATGAGGAGCAACCAGACACTGCTGGTCTGTGGTGAGTAATGAGGAGCAACCAGACCCTGCTGGTCTGTGGTGTGTAATGAGGAGCAACCAGACGCTGCTGGTCTGTGGTGAGTAATGAGGAGCAACCAGACGCTGCTGGTCTGTGGTGTGTAATGAGGAGCAACCAGACCCTGCTGGTCTGTGGTGTGTAATGAGGAGCAACCAGACGCTGCTGGTCTGTGGTGTGTAATGAGGAGCAACCAGACACTGCTGGTCTGTGGTGAGTAATGAGGAGCAACCAGACACTGCTGGTCTGTGGTGAGTAATGAGGAGCAACCAGACACTGCTGGTCTGTGGTGAGTAATGAGGAGCAACCAGACACTGCTGGTCTGTGGTGAGTAATGAGGAGCAACCAGACACTGCTGGTCTGTGGTGAGTAATGAGGAGCAACCAGACACTGCTGGTCTGTGGTGAGTAATGAGGAGCAACCAGACACTGCTGGTCTGTGGTGAGTAATGAGGAGCAACCAGATGCTGCACTTGACACATTTATGAAACTACTTATTCCAGTTACTAATAAGCACCCATTCAGAAAATGACTGTAAAAACTGTTAAATCCCCATGGATTGATGAGGAATTGAAAAATTGTTTGGTTGAGAGTGATGAGGCAAAATGTATGGCAATTAAGTCTGGCAATCAGCCTGTTACCAACACCTAGTAAACTTCTGGAAGAAATTGTGTTTGACCAGATACAATGCTATTTCACAGTAAACAACATAATTTCAGCATGCTTATAGAGAAGGGCACTCAACAAGCACAGCATTTTCACAAATGACTGATGATTAGCTGAGATAAATTGATGATACAATTATTGTGGGGGCTGTCTTGTTAGACTTCATTGCAGCTTTTGACATTATTGAAAAACGTATGTTATGGTTTTACACCCCCTGCTATAATGTGGATAAAGAGTTACCTGTCTAACAGAACACAGAGGGTGTTCTTTAATGGAAGCCTCTCCAACATAATTCTGGTAGAATCAGGAATTCCCCAGGGCAGCTGTCTAGGCCCCTTACTTTTTCAATCTTTACTAATGACATGCTACTGGCTTTGAGTAAAGCCAGTGTGTCTATGTATGCGGATGACTCAACACTATACACGTCAGCTACTGCAGCGACTGAAATGACTGCCACACTTAACAAAGAGCTGCAGTTAGTTTCAGAATGGGTGGCAAGGAATAAGTTAGGCCTAAATATTTCTAAAACTAAAAGTATTGTATTTGGAACAAAACACTCACTAAACTCTAAACCTCAACTAAATCTTGTAATAAATAATGTGGAAATTGAGATGACTAAACTGCTTGGAGTAACCCTAGATTGTAAACTGTCATGGTCAAAACATATTGGTGCAGTAGTAGCTAAGATGGAGAGAAGTCTGTCTATAATCAAGCGCTGCTCTGCCTTCTTAACAACACTATCAACAAGGCAGGTCCTACAGGCCCTAGTTTTGTCGCACCTTGACTACTGTTCAGTCGTGTGGTCAGGTGCCACAAAAAAGGACTTAGGAAAATTGCAATTGGCTCAGAACAGGGCAGCACGGCTGGCCCTTGGATGTACACAGAGAGCTAATATTAATAATATGCATGTCAATCTCTCCTGGCTGAGAGTGGAGGAGAGATTGACTTCATCACTATTTTAATTTATGAAAGGTATTGACATGTTGAATGCACCGAGCTGTCTGTCTAAACTACTGGCACACAGCTCAGACACCCATGCATACACCATAAGACATGTCACCAGAGGTCTCTTCACAGTCCCCAAGTCCAGAACAGACTATGGGAGCAGCACACTACTACACAGAGCCATGACTACATGGAACTCTATTCCACAGAGCCATGACTACATGGAACTCTATTCCACAGAGCCATGACTACATGGAACTCTATTCCACAGAGCCATGACTACATGGAACTCTATTCCACAGAGCCATGACTACATGGAACTCTATTCCACAGTACTACATAGAGCCATGACTACATGGAACTCTATTCCACAGAGCCATGACTACATGGAACTCTATTCCACAGAGCCATGACTACATGGAACTCTATTCCATAGAGCCATGACTACATGGAACTCTATTCCACAGAGCCATGACTACATGGAACTCTATTCCACAGAGCCATGACTACATGGAACTCTATTCCACAGAGCCATGACTACATGGAACTCTATTCCACAGAGCCATGACTACATGGAACTCTATTCCACAGTACTACATAGAGACATGACTACATGGAACTCTATTCCACAGTACTACATAGAGACATGACTACATGGAACTCTATTCCACAGTACTACACAGAGCCATGACTACATGGAACTCTATTCCACAGAGCCATGACTACATGGAACTCTATTCCACAGAGCCATGACTACATGGAACTCTATTCCACAGAGCCATGACTACATGGAACTCTATTCCACAGAGCCATGACTACATGGAACTCTATTCCACAGAGCCATGACTACATGGAACTCTATTCCACAGAGCCATGACTACATGGAACTCTATTCCACAGAGCCATGACTACATGGAACTCTATTCCACAGAGCCATGACTACATGGAACTCTATTCCACAGAGCCATGACTACATGGAACTCTATTCCACAGAGCCATGACTACATGGAACTCTATTCCACAGAGCCATGACTACATGGAACTCTATTCCACAGAGTCATGACTACATGGAACTCTATTCCACAGAGCCATGACTACATGGAACTCTATTCCACAGAGCCATGACTACATGGAACTCTATTCCACAGAGCCATGACTACATGGAACTCTATTCCACAGAGCCATGACTACATGGAACTCTATTCCACAGAGCCATGACTACATGGAACTCTATTCCACATCAGGTAACTGATGCAGCAGTAGAATTATATATATTTTTTAAAACAGATTAAAAAACACCTTATGGAACTGCGGGGACTGTGGAGCAACACAAACATTGGCACAGACACACGCACACACACACGCACGCACGCACACACACACACGCACACACACACACACACACACAGAACACACACACACACACACACACACAGAACACACACACACAGAACACACACACACACACACACACACACACACACACACACACACACACACAATAACATACGCACTGGATTTAGTACTGTAGATATGTGGTAGTGGTGGAGTAGGGGCCTGAGGGCACACAGTGTGTTGTGAAATCTGTGAATGTATTGTGATGTTTTTAAAACTGTATAAACTGCCTTATTTTGCTGGACCCCAGGAAGAGTAGCTGCTGCTTTGGCATAATAAATGTATCCATAATAACTACAAATGAACCAACACTAGACAGTTTTTGTATTAAACTGCTGTATCCATCTACCCTGTGCTGCAGTCCATCTTGCTGCTGGCTCTACTGGTCCCCGTGATGGTGCAGTCCTCCCTGCATCCAGTGGACTGTGATGAGGTCTATAGATCAGGTTCTGGACAAAACGGGGTCTACACCATCTACCCTGCAGGACCTACCTCACCTGTCCAGGTCTTCTGTGACATGGGGTTTGAAAGTGCATATCTAGGAAAGTGGACGGTCAGTTTCAATGTGTGATATTGAAATACACTTATAGACTAATTTACCATGAACAATCTCTCTCTCTCTCTTAATCTGTCAATTAAACAATCTCTCTCTCTCTCTTAATCTGTTAATTAAACAATCTCTCTCTCTCTTAATCTGTTAATTAAATAATCTCTCTCTCTCTTAATCTGTTAATTAAACAATATCTCTCTCTCTTAATCTGTTAATTAAACAATCTCTCTCTCTCTTAATCTGTTTATCAAACAATCTCTCTCTCTCTTAATCTGTCAATTAAACAATCTCTCTCTCTCTTAATCTGTTTATCAAACAATCTCTCCCTCTCTTAATCTGTTTATCAAACAATATCTCTCTCTTAATCTGTTAATTAAACAATCTCTCTCTCTCTTAATCTGTTAATTAAACAATATCTCTCTCTCTTAATCTGTCAATGAAACAATCTCTCTCTCTTAATCTGTCAATTAAACAATCTCTCTCTCTTAATCTGTCAATGAAACAATCTCTCTCTCTCTTAATCTGTCAATTAAACAATCTCTCTCTCTTAATCTGTCAATGAAACAATCTCTCTCTCTCTTAATCTGTTAATTAAACAATATCTCTCTCTTAATCTGTCAATGAAACAATCTCTCTTTCTTAATCTGTCAATTAAACAATCTCTCTCTCTCTCTTAATCTGTCAATGAAACAATCTCTCTCTCTTAATCTGTCAATTAAACAATCTCTCTCTCTTAATCTGTCAATTAAACAATATCTCTCTCAATCTGTCAATTAAACAATCTCTCTCTCTCTTAATCTGTCAATTAAACAATCTCTCTCTCTTAATCTGTCAATTAAACAATCTCTCTCTCTTAATCTGTCAATTAAACAATCTCTCTCTCTTAATCTGTCAATTAAACAATCTCTCTCTCTTAATCTGTCAATTAAACAATCTCTCTCTCTCTTAATCTGTCAATTAAACAATCTCTCTCTCTTAATCTGTTAATTAAACAATATCTCTCTCTCTTAATCTGTAAATTAAACAATATCTCTCTCTTAATCTGTCAATGAAACAATCTCTCTCTCTTAATCTGTGAATTAAACAATCTCTCTCTCTTAATCTGTCAATGAAACAATCTCTCTCTCTTAATCTGTCAATTAAACAATCTCTCTCTCTTAATCTGTCAATTAAACAATATCTCTCTCTTAATCTGTCAATGAAACAATCTCTCTCTCTCTCTCTCTCTTAATCTGTCAATTAAACAATCTCTCTCTCTTAATATGTCAATGAAACAATCTCTCTCTAAATCAGCTGATTCAGAGCCGACAGGATGGATCAGTGAACTTCTACAGGAAGTGGGATCAGTACAAGAGTGGTTTTGGGAGCGCAGCTGGAGAGTACTGGCTGGGTAGGAACTGGTTTAACTTCTAGCCAACAGAACGTTCTCCTCCTAGAACCTTGTTCTACGACTGACTTCATTCGGTTTGTCAAGGCCATTTGTCATTGTATTCAGACAACACAGTGAACTGCTATGTTGATTTCATTCTCCAGGGCTGGAGACAATGCATCTCATGACTATGAAAGGAACCTATGAGCTGAGGGTGGACATGGAGGACTTTGAGGGGAATAAGGTCTATGCTCAGTACTCTTCCTTCTCCGTTGGACCAGAGGCTGAAGGATACCTGCTAACACTGGGCTCATTCAAAGATGGAGGAGCAGGTGGGTGACAATTTATATTGTCCAAGAAAAAATAACCCAAGAAAAAAAGTATACTAAAATAGTCCAAGAATATACTGTAGTACCATAATATAGTCCAATAATATACTGTAGTACCAGAATATATTGTAGTACCATAATATAGTACCAGAATATACTGTAGTACCAGAATATAGTCCAATAATATACTGTAGAACCAGAATATACTGTAGTACCAGAATATAGTCCAAGAATATTGCACCTGAATATAGACCAAGAATATAGTACCAGAATATAGTCCAAGAGTATAGTACAAGAATATAGCACTAGAATATAGTCCAAGGGTATAGTACAAAAATATAGTACCAGAATATAGTACCAGAGTATAGTACCAGAATATAGTACCAGAGTATAGTACCAGAATATAGTACCAGAGTATAGTACCATAACATAGTACCCTAATATAGTCCAAGAGTATAGTACCAGAACATAGTACCAGAATATAGTCCAAGAGTATAGTACCAGAGTATAGCACCTGAATATAGTACCAGAATATAGTACCAGAATATAGTACCAGAGTATAGTGCCAGAATATAGTCCAAGAGTATAGTACCAGAGTATAGTACCAGAATATAGCACTAGAATATAGTCCAAGAGTACAGTACCAGACTATAGTACCAGAATATAGCACTAGAATATAGTAGCAGAGTATAGTACCATAATATAGTACCATACTATAGAATTGGAATATAGTCCATGAGTATAGTACCAGAGTATAGTACCATAATATAGCACTGGAATATATTACCAGAGTATAGTGCCAGAATATAGTGGCATAATATAGCACTAGAATATAGTACCAGAGTATAGTACCAGAGTATAGTACCATAATATAGCACTAGAATATAGTACCAGAGTATAGTACCAGAATATAGCACTAGAATATAGTACCAGAATATAGTACCATAATATAGTCCATGAGCATAGCACTAGAACATAGTACAAGAGTATAGTACCATAATATAGTCCAAGAGTATAGTACCAGAACATAGTACCAGAATATAGTCCAAGAGTATAGTACCAGAGTATAGCACCTGAATATAGTACCAGAATATAGTACCAGAAT
The DNA here is from genome assembly GCF_045791955.1 of Oncorhynchus clarkii lewisi. NCBI lineage: Eukaryota > Metazoa > Chordata > Actinopteri > Salmoniformes > Salmonidae > Oncorhynchus > Oncorhynchus clarkii. The sequence goes on along the minus strand of NC_092147.1, from coordinate 91,515,843 downwards.
ATAGTACCAGAGTATAGTGCCAGAATATAGTCCAAGAGTATAGTACCAGAGTATAGTACCAGAATATAGCACTAGAATATAGCAGTAGAATATAGTCCAAGAGTATAGTACCCGAGTATAGTACCATAATATAGTACCATACTATAGAATTGGAATATAGTCCATGAGTATAGTACCAGAGTATAGTACCATACTATAGCACTGGAATATATTACCAGAGTACAGTACCAGAATATAGTGGCATAATATAGCACTAGAATATAGTACCAGAGTATAGTACCAGAGTATAGTACCATAATATAGCACTAGAATATAGTACCAGAGTATAGTACCAGAATATAGCACTAGAATATAGTACCAGAATATAGTACCATAATATAGTCCATGAGCATAGCACTAGAACATAGTACAAGAGTATAGTACCAGAATATAGTACCAGAGAAAATTACAAGGAAAATAGTGCAAGAAAATCTGTCAACAAGGGTTCATTACTAGGGATGCACGATATATCGGTGAACATATCGGAATTGGCCGATATTAACTAAAAATGACAACATCAGTAGCGGCCTGATGTCTAGTTTAACACTGATGTGCAAAACCGATGTCAGAGCTGACGTGCAAACCTATATAACGTAGGTACATGACGTAATGACGCCACGTAAAATGTTGCACTACACGTGCAACACAGCATTCCTAACCTCGCCCACAATGTCTGCTGTGTGGATCGAGCAGACAACAAGTCCAGCAGTCATTTGAAAGGATAACAACATTTCAGAGAGACGACTCAAAGATAATGGAATTCATTGCCCTTGACAATCAACCGTCCTTTGTAGTGGGTGATGTTGGCTTTCGCCGACTGGTCGAGCACCGGTACACACTACCAAGTAGGCGCTATTTTTCAGATGTTGCCCTACCGAAGTTAGTATTAGCTAGGTTGCCACTTGTTGTTTGCCTATTGAAATGGAACTTCAGTTCATGAAAATACATTTTTCAGATGTTGCCCTACCGAAATTACACAGTAATAGCGTCACTGCTATTAGCTTCACAACATACTATGGAACTATGGGGGTGGCAAAGGGTTCAATTCTCGGGACGACTCTTTTCTCTGTATATATCAATGATGTTGCTCTTGCTGCGGGCAATTCCCTGATCCACCTCTACGCAGACGACACATTCTGTATACTTCTGGCCCTTCCTTGGACACTGTGCTATCTAACCTCCAAACGAGCTTCAATGCCATACAGCACTCCTTCTGTGGCCTCCAACTGCTCTTAAACGCTAATAAAATCAAATGCATGCTTTTCAACCATTCGCTGCCTGCACCCGTTTTGTTACTAAAGCACCTTATACCACCCACCACTGCGACCTGTATGCTCTAGTCGGCTGGCCCTCGCTACATATTCGTCGCCAGACCCACTGGCTCCAGGTCATCTACAAGTCCATGCTAGGTAAAGCTCTGCCTTACTCACTGGTCACGATGGCAACACCCACCCGTAGCACGCGCTCCAGCAGGTGTATCTCACTGATCATCCCTAAAGCCAACACCTCATTTGGCCGCCTTCCCTTCCAGTTCTCTGCTGCCTGTGACTGGAAAGAATTGCAAAAATCGCTGAAGTTGGAGACTTTTATCTCCCTCACCAACTTTAAACATCTGCCATCTGAGCAGCTAACCGATCGCTGCAGCTGTACATAGTCCATCGGTAAATAGACCACCCAATTTACCTACCTCATCCCAATACTGTTTTTATTTTATTTACTTTTCTGCTCTTTTGCACACCAGTATCTCTACCTGTACATGACCATCTGATCATGTATCACTCCAGTGTTAATCTGCTAAATTGAAATTATTCGCCAACCTCCTCATGCCTTTTGCACACAATGTATATAGACTCTACTGTGTAACTAACTATGTGTTGTTGTCTGTTCACACTGCTATGCTTTATCTTGGCCAGGTCGCAGTTGTAAATGAGAACTTGTTCTCAACTAGCCTACCTGGTTAAATAAAGGTGTTCTCAACTAGCCTACCTAGTTAAATAAAGGTGTTCTCAACTAGCCTACCTGGTTAAATAAAGGTGTTCTCAACTAGCCTACCTGGTTAAATAAAGGTGTTCTCAACTAGCCTACCTGGTTAAATAAAGGTGAAATAAAATCAATTAAAAAAAACGTTGTTTGGGTCTTGCAAAAAAGATACAGTTGCACTGTCAAAGCCGTACAAAAAAAAGTCTGCAAACAAGCAAACACCGGGCATGACCGATATGTTTTCAATATCGCGTTGGTAATAAAGCATCATTGGTCGACCGCAACTTCTGGGGAAGCCAGCATTAGCTTGGTACTTAGCTAGCATCAATACAACCAGCCTGAAAACAATGACCAGTAGAAACTGCAGTCATTTTCATTATTCTTGGCAATGATTTAGGAATCCTTGTGAGTTAGTATTAGCTAGTTTGCCACTTGTTGTTCGCATATTGAAATGGAACTTCAGTTCATGAAAATAAATAGCTAGCCAGCTACTTAACCCTGTCTCCCAAAGCTAACGTTATAAGCAGCTAGCTAGCTTCATCTGGTTAGTGAGGCTCGACCGGACCGGATTATGTGTTGTGAAGCTAGCCACAATAAGGATTAGGCACAATAGTGGAATTTGCAGTTTGCTTTCAAAATAAAAGTATGTCATTGACAGTGATGCAAATGAATACAAATAGTAGAATTATGCCATACTTGTATTTTGAAGGCTAACCGCAAAGTCCACTATTGTGGTTAATCCTTATTGTGGCTAGCTTCACATAGATGGGTCCGATGAATAATAAAATAAGATCTGTCTTACAAATTAGGGTTATTTTAGATGATGACACCTAGCTATATAGTTAGCTAGCTAACTAAAGCTACTGAAACAGATGTCAGCTAGCTAACTATAGCTACTTAAATAGATGTTAGCTAGCTAACTATAGCTACTGAAATAGATGTTAGGTAGCAAAATATAGCTACTGAAATAGATGTTAGCTAGCGAACTATAGCTACTGAAATAGATGTTAGCTAGCTAACTATAGCTAATTAAATAGATGTTAGCTAGCGAACTATAGCTACTGAAACAGATTATGTCGTGTTTTTGGGGGAAGAATATTGTTTGCATCCATCAACTAGCTAGCTTTTTTATGACCAGGACTGTAGGTGTGAGAGACAACTTTACCAGCATCATAGCATACGTATTGATGAATCTTTGTAACATGAAATACGAGTGATAGTGTAATCAATATGAGTGATGTGTAATAACTATGTAAAAAAAATATGAACGCCTTAAATTATTATGTGACGTGCAGTCATATTCAGGTCCTGATTGGTCAACAAGCTTAATTGACACGTCAAATTGTGTTAAATAGTAGATATTTTGACACGCAAAGACCCAAACGGCGTTCCATAGAAATCCTGGTTGAGAATGAAACGCCGGAACAAATTAACAACGAAACAGCACAGCAAGTAAGTGAAAGAAATAGGTTGTGATGATGTTTTTCTGGTAATGGGGACATACGTAAATGCCAACAAAATAACTTTTTGGTCAGTGTGGTGTTTGTGTGTAACCTTTATTTCACTAGGCAAGTCAGTTAAAACCTCTTACTTCTACCCCCTCCTTTTTCGAACATTCTGTTAAAAATCGCGCAACTTTTCAGCGTCCTGCTACTCATGCCAGGAATATAGTATATGCATATGATTAGTATGTGTGGATAGAAAACACTCTGAAGTTTCTAAAACTGGTTAAATCACGGCTGTGACTATAACAGATTATGTGTTTCATTGAAAAACGCAAGAAAAACTGCTCTCTGAAAGCTAAAAATAATTTCCATAAGTCACTTCCATGGGTTGTTAAAAGGGGACAAAATTTAATATCGACCTGCATGCAATTCATACAAATTCCACACGATGTCGCCATTGTCGTCATTTTCAATTGAATTTTTTGTTGGAAAATCCAACTATCTGGCTTCCGTTTCTTCCAGTCTCCACCAGGACGCTGTAAATGTGGACATTGGCAGCCATTGATTTGCAGACGAGGAGCTATTGAATATACATCGCCCTGTAATCATTTTGATAGATTATAAACGTTTACTAATACCTAAAGTTGGATTACAAAAGGATTTCGAAGTGTTTTGTGAAAGTTTATCGTCGACTTTTTTAATTTTAAAAAATGACGCAGCGTTTAAAAACGATGTTTTTTTCTGAATGACACAGCTTCCATAGAAAGCTATTTTGGGTATATATGGACCGATTTAAACAAAAAAAAGACCCAATAGTGATGTTTATGGGGCATATAGGGGTGCCAAGAAAGAAGCTCGTCAAAGGTAATGAATGTTTTATATTTTATTTCTGCGTTTTGTGCTGCGTCGGATAAGCAGAGTCTTTGTTTACGTCGCATTCAGGCATTTTGAGGTGGTGCATGCTATCAGATAATAGCTTCTCATGCTTTCGCCGAAAAGCATTTTAAAAATCTGACTTGTTGGCTAGGTTCACAACGAGTGTAGCTTTAATTCAATACCCTGCTTGTGAATTTTGATCAAGGTTTGAGTTTTAACAGTACATTTAGCATTTAGCGTAGCGCATTTGCATTTCCAGGTGCCTACTTGAGACATATGCGTCTCAAGTAGAATCAAGAAGTTAAGAACAAATTCTTATTTACAATGACGGCCTACCCCGGCCAATGCTGGGACAATTGTGCTCCGCCCTACGGGACTCTCAATCACGGCCGGATGTGATACAGCCTGGATTCGAACCAGGGACTGTAGTGACGCCTCTTGCACTGAGATACAGTGCCTTAGACCGCTGCGCCCATATGTGTGTGTTAACTATTTAACTGTACTAGAATGCTTAAAAGGCTGCAAACATGTTTTATATCGGTTATCTGCATCGGTATCAGGTTTTTTTGGGCAAGGAACATATCGGATATCGGTATCGGCCAGACATGTCATATCGGTGCATCACTAGTTCATACCTAAAGCTGGTGGAAGTATTATCATTAAGTTACCTAGAGTCCTTATTTATCTCCTCTGTTTCCTCAGGAGATTGTCTGGTTTTTCACAATGGTCACAAATTTACAACGTTAGATAAAGACCAGGACCTTGCCGACGCCAACTGTGCCCAGGTGTACTACGGAGGATTTTGGTACACCAACTGCCATGTTACTAACCCCAATGGGATATATGCATGGGGCGAGTCTACCTTTGGTATTGGCATCAACTGGAAATCATGGAAAGGCTATACATACTCCCTGAAAGCCATCACCATGAAGATCAGACCAGCCCCAGCCCCTCAATAATTTCTAACACAATTGTAAAATCGGATTTTTCAATAACAATTATTGCCATACAAACATTTCCAGCACATGCACATATTCCATTTATAAGGGAGAGGGGGGGTCTTTGTTTTAAGTAGGGTTTGTGTTTGGGTCTCCAGAGTTTAGAAGGTGCAGCAGGATACAGAAGATCTCAGATCTACTCTGAAGTGCAGTGTTGCCATAGCAACAGAACCCTGACTGCAGTGGGGATTATATGACTCTGACCCATCATTTAACTATCTCTGTCTCTTACCTTAACACACTGTCTGTCTCTTACCCTAACACACGGTCTGTCTCTTACCCTAACACACTGTCTGTCTCTTACCTTAACACACTGGCTGTCTCTTATCCTAACACACTGTCTGTCTCTTACCTTAACACACTGTCTGTCTCTTACCCTAACACACTGTCTGTCTCTTAACTTAACACACTGTCTGTCTCTTACCCTAACACACTGTCTGTCTCTTACCCTAACACACTGTCTGTCTCTTACCTTAACACACTGTCTGTCTCTTACCCTAACACACTGTCTGTCTCTTAACTTAACACACTGTCTGTCTCTTACTCTAACACACTGTCTGTCTCTTAACTTAACACACTGTCTGTCTCTTACCCTAACACACTGTCTGTCTCTTACCCTAACACACTGTCTGTCTCTTACCCTAACACACTGTCTGTCTCTTACCTTAACACACTGTCTGTCCCTTACCTTAACACACTGTCTGTCTCTTACCCTAACATACTGTCTGTCCCTTACCCTAACACACTGTCTGTCCCTTACCTTAACACACTGTCTGTCTCTTACCCTAACACACTGTCTGTCTCTTACCCTAACACACTGTCTGTCTCTTACCCTAACACACTGTCTGTCCCTTACCTTAACATACCGTATGTTATGATCACCAACACTTGAAATAAAGACAGATACTGTACCTGCAAAATTATGAATTCTCCCGCAGTTTATTGTGCAATGTTTAGAACCAACGGTCTTTGTTGCCATGCTAAAAACACATCACTTTAAGCTCCATATTGAAATAGCATCAGTTTATTATCTATTTGACTTTAGAATAGTTACATGTGTGTAATGACTTCAGCCAACCATGTTGAATTGAGTTTGTGGGTCAGACGGTGAAGTGATTCCAATAATGAGGGTAGCCTGTTTTTCTTTTGAAGCCAGAAGGAGGCTAGTATTAGCTACATGTATGCCTTTCTAGACTACGGGGATATTTTATATAACGTTCAGAGCGCCCACTTGACGCTCTGGCCGATGATTTGTTTACCTCTGGATAACATGAAAACAGCCTAACCAGCTCTGCTGGCAACAATTTCATTACGCTTTTTTCAGACGTTTACTGACAGCGGCCATATTCAACGGGTGTTGTACACATTAGCTTAAGACATGTAGCTAGCTAGCTAGGTAAACAATGAACCTAGCTAGGTAAACAACGTCACGTAACGTTAGCTAACAAGCCAGCCAGCTAACAATAGCTAGTTAAACAACAATGAACATAGTGCCAAATCATGTTGTTTAAAGGGATACCATTTAAAGGGATATCAGCCAGATTCATTTTTCTGTGGCTTCCCTAAGGTGTCACTGTATGAATATGCTGGGAGCTAACCAACCAGGTTCAATGTTAGCTAGCTAGGTAAACAATGAACCTAGCTAGGTAAACAACGTGTAAGATCACACACGTCACATAATGTTAGCTAACAAGCCAGCCAGCTAACGTTAGCTAGTTAACAACAATGAATATAGTGCCAAATCATGTTGTTACTATCCTGCATGAATCTGCTCAACAATCTGCTGGGAGCTAAACAACCATGTTCAATGTTAGCTAGCTAACATTAGGCTCAAACTAGCAAAACCAACGGCTCTGGGATACGAATAATAACGCCATACTCGTAACGTTAGCTAGTGAGCCAGTCAGCTAACGTTAGCTAGCTAGCTAACAGTACACTTTAACTTGAAAATAAACCACTTTCTGTCAAATTTAGAAACGTGTTATATCTGAAAATGTAGCTAGCTAATGCTAGACTATCTTACCCGTATACATCATCATGCATGATGGACGCATCTCCCTGTCAGGGATGCCATACCACGGCTGCCCTTAATTTGAAGATGTAATCCGGAGACAGGTGTTTTCTCCATCTCTTTAGCTATCATACTCTAAGTAAACTGATTTTAAAACTTGATCCTCCAGAAAGTGGAGAGCAACAATTATGCAGCTCCACTACACGATACATTTCATAAAAAGCCACGTTCGACAGTATTACCAACAGACTGACCAGCTCAAATAGACAGAAGCCCTCTATATGGCAGACCAATCTGAAATCCTCTCTCGGCATGTCCAGCCCACTCATTATCTCAGCCAATCACGGCTAGTTGGAAGGTTGCTGCCTTTTTCTGTGGCTTAACCAATAAGGCTCGTAATTTATCAATTGTAGTTGTATTTACAGACAGCATACATGTTTGTTATTAAGGCACATGAAAGTTCACATGTTCCAGAAGGCATTTCTGCCAAAAAACGCATTTTGATTAAAACATATTTTTATTAAATGGCTCTCCTGTGAAGTTGTGACTTGCGACACACGCCTAGTTTCCTGAAATGGGTCACAATTGACAACAGACTTTCAACACGCTTATTGGGAAGGACACTCAACATGCACATCACTTACACAAATGACTGATGATTGGCTGAGATAAATTGATGATAAAAAGATTGTGGGGGCTGTTTTGTTAGACTTCAGTGCAGCTTCTCCCATTATCGATCATAGTCTGCTGCAGGAAAAACGTATGTTATGTGGCTTTACATCCCCTGCTATATTGTGAATAAAGAGTTACCTGCCTAACAGGAAACAGAGGGTGTTCTTTAATGGAAGCCTCTCTGACATTATTCAGGTAGAATCAGGAATTCCCCAGGGCAACTGTCTAGGCCTCTTACTTGCTACTGGCTTTGAGTAAAGCCATTGTGTCTATGTATGCGGATGACTCAACACTATACAGGTCAGCTACTGCAGCGACTAAAATGACTGCAGAAGTCTGTAATAAAGTGCTACTCTGCCTTTTTAACAACACTATCAACAAGGCAGGTCCTACAGGCTCTAGTTTTGTCTCACCTGGACTACTGTTCAGTCGTGTGGTCAGGTGACACAAAGAGGGTCTTAGGAAAATTGCAATTCGCTCAAAACAGGGTAGCACGGCTGGTCCTTGGATACACACAGAGAGCAAACAATAATATGCATGTCAATCTCTTCTGGCTCAAAGTGGAGGAGAGATTGACTTCATCACTACATGTATTTGTGAGAGGTATTGATATGTTGAAAGCACCAAGCTGTCTGTTTAAACGACTAGCACACAACTCAGACACCCAAGGAAAAACGTTTAGTCTTGAAATCTTTGGTTGTTTACTACACTACTCACTCTGTGAATCCTTAAAGAGATGGGTGGGGCTAAGGCTTAATAAGAGGGTGTGAACGATGCTGATTGGGTGCAGACAAATTAGAGCTCTCCAAGTACACTACCGTTCAACAGTTTGGGGTCACCTAGAAATGTCCTTGTTTTTAAAGAAAATGAAAAATTTTGTCCATTAAAATAACATCAAATTGATCAGAAACACAGTGTAGACATTGTTAATGTTGTAAATGGCTATTGTAGGTGGAAACGGCTGATTTTTAATGGAATATCTACATAGGCGTAGAGAGGCCCATTATCAGCAACCATCACTCCTGTGTTCCAATGGCAAGGTTGTGTTAACTAATCCAAGTTGATCATTTTAAAAGGCTAATTGATCATTAGAAAACCCTTTTGCAAATATGTTAGCACAGCTGAAAACTGCTGTCCTGATTAAAGAAGCAATAAACCTGGCCATCTTTAGACTAGTTGAGTATCTGGAGCATCAGCATTTGTGGGTTCGATTACAGGCTCAAAATGGCCAGAAAGTACTTTCTTCAGAAACTCGTCAGTCTGTTCTTGTTCTGAGAAATGAAGGCTATTCCATGTGAGAAATTACCAAGAAACTGAAGATCTGGTAGAACCCTCAGAACATGTGACACAGTGTGTAATCAACCCATTATGAAGACTCCAGAACCCTCAGAACATGTGACACAGTGTGTAATCAACCCATTATGAAGACTCCAGAACCCTCAGAACATGTGACACAGTGTGTAATCAACCCATTATGAAGACTCCAGAACCCTCAGAACATGTGACACAGTGTGTAATCAACCCATTATGAAGGCTCCAGAACCCTCAGAACATGAAACAGTGTGTAATCAACCCATTATGAAGACTACAGGACCCTCAGAACATGTGATACAGTGTGTAATCAACCCATTATGAAGACTCCAGAACCCTCAGAACATGAAACAGTGTGTAATCAACCCATTATGAAGACTACAGGACCCTCAGAACATGTGATACAGTGTGTAATCAACCCATTATGAAGACTCCAGGACCCTCAGAACGTGAAACAGTGTGTAATCAACCCATTATGAAGACTCCAGAACCCTCAGAACATGTGACACAGTGTGTAATCAACCCATTATGAAGACTCCAGAACCCTCAGAACATGTGACACAGTGTGTAATCAACCAATTATGAAGACTCCAGAACCCTCAGAACATGAAACAGTGTGTAAATAACTCATTGAGAAGACTCCAGAACCCTCAGTGTGTTTGATAGTGACACAGTGTAATCATAATGAATCCCCTCTATGTAAATGCTGAAGCTGTCCTAGTTAGTTCTATTCTCTCTGTGTTGATGCAGTAAAGAGAAAACCCTGCAGCAGGATTAAAGACTTCACATTCAGTTTCCCCTAAAATATCAGCACCTTGTTTACCGCACACTCCTCTATCGCTCTCTTTCTCTAGCTCATTTTCTCTCTTCTGTCCTCCTCTTTCCCACTCTCACTCACTCATTTCTCTCTTCTGTCCTCTTTCCCACTCTCACTTTCTCATTTCTCTCTTCTGTCCTCCTCTTTCCCACTCTCACTCACTCATTTCTCTCTTCTGTCCTCTTTCCCACTCTCACTCTCACTTTCTCATTTCTCTGTTCTGTCCTCCTCTTTCCCACTCTCACTCTTTCTCGCTCTCTTTCTCTAGCTCATTTCTCTCTTCTGTCCTCTTCTTCCCACTCTCACTCTCACATTTCTCTCTTCTGTCCTCCTCTTTCCCACTCTCACTCACTCTCTCACTCTCTCTCTCTCTCTCTCTCTCATTTCTCTCTTCTGTCCTCTTCTTCCCACTCTCACTCTCATTTCTCTCTTCTGTCCTCCTCTTTCCCACTCTCACTCTCTCTCTCTCTCTTTCTCTCTCTCTCTCTCTCTCTCTCTCTCTCTCTCTCTCTCGCTCTCTTTCTCTAGCTCATTTCTCTCTTCTGTCCTCTTCTTTCCCACTCTCACTCTCTCATTTCTCTCTTCTGTCCTCCTCTTTCCCACTCAATTCAATTCAATTCAAGGGCTTTATTGGCATGGGAAACATGTGTTAACATTGCCAAAGCAAGTGAGGTAGATAATATATAAAGTGAATATATATATATATATATATATATATATATATATATATATAAATATATATATATATATATATATATATATATTCTCTCTCTCTCTCTCTCTCTCTCTCTCTCTCTCTCTCTCTAGCTCATTTCTCACTTCTGTCCCCCTCTTTCCTCTTCTCCCTCTCCCTCCCTGTGGTACTGTGCGTGGGCGTGGAATACCTCTCTACCCCCCACCAGGCCCTGCACCAATCACTAAGCCTCGTCTCCACTGCATGGTGGAGAGTTGTGCTCGAGCAGTGAGGTTGGGGCTGCTCATCTTCCTCTCCTCCTCTCTCCTCTCCTCCCCTCCTGTCCACTCCTTTCCTCTCCTCGCCCTTATCTCTCCTCTCCTTTACTCTCATCGCCCTCCTCTCTCCTCTCCTCCCCTCCTGTCCACTCCTTTCCTCTTCCTCTCCTCCTCTCTCCTCTCCTCCCCTCCTCTCCTCGCCCTTATCTCTCCTCTCCTCTCCTCCTTTCCTCTCATCGCCCTCCTCTCTCCTCTCCTTTCCTCTCCTCGCCCTTATCTCTCCTTCCTCCCCTCCTTTCCTCTTCCTCTCCTCCTCTCTCCTCTCCTCCCCTCCTTTCCTCTCATCACCCTCCTCTCTCCTCTCCTCCCCTCCTTTCCTCTCATCACCCTCCTCTCTCCTCTCCTCCCCTCCTGTCCACTCCTTTCCTCTCATCATCCTCAACTCTCCTCTCCTCTCCTCCCCTCCTCTCCACTCCTTTCCTCTCATCACCCTCATCTCTCCTTCCTCCCCTCCTTTCCTCTCATCACCCTCCTCTCTCCTCACCTCCCCTCCTTTCCTCTCATCACCCTCCTCTCTCCTCTCCTCCCCTCCTGTCCACTCCTTTCCTCTCATCACCCTCAACTCTCCTTCCTCCCCTCCACTCCTTTCCTCTCCTCGCCCTCCTCTCTCTCCCCTTCCTCCCATCTTCTCTCCTTCCTCGCCTCCTCTCTCCTCTCCTCTCCCTCCTCTCCTCCTCTCTCCTCTCCTCCCCTCCTGTCCACTCCTTTCCTCTCATCGCCCTCCTCTCTCCTTCCTCCCCTCCTCTCCACTAATTTCCTCTGATGGGTTCAGTTCTATAATTCATGACAGTCATAGTGTTCAGAGCATATCTTCCTCCACTCAGTCCTTCTGTTTTAGAGAGAGAGAGAGAGTGTCCTGCATGGTCCAACCTCCAAACCTCTCTACTGGTCAGAAAGAAAGGGCTTCAGCTCAGCTTGAACAAAGAAGGGAATGCTTAACGGAGGGACTAGTTATCTAGTTAATCAGGTGGGCTGATACAGTATTGTATCTCAGTAGAGAGATGAAGGGACTGTAGTATAGATCAGTAATGAAGAGGAACTGTACATTCTGAAGGGACGACAGGTAGACTGAAGGAGAAAGAGAGAGAGACCATTTGTACATTGTTGAAACACTGTATATATAATATGACACTTGTAATGTCTTTATTGTTTTGAAACTTCTGTATGTGTAATGTTTACTGTTAATTTTTATTGTTTATTTCACTTTTGTATATTATCTACCTCACTTGCTTTGGCAATGTTAACACGTTTCCCATGCCAATAAAGCCCCTTGAATTGAATTGAATTGAATTGAGAGAGAGAGAGAGAGAGAGAGAGAGAGAGAGAGACAGAGAGAGAGGACCACAAATACAAATTCCATCTAGACACCGTTGCCCTAGAGCACACAAAAAAAACTATACATACCTTGGCCTAAACATCAGCACCACAGGTAAGTTCCAGAAAGTTGTGAACGAGCTGAGAAACAAGGCAAGAAGGGCATTCTATGCCATCAAAAGGAACATAAAATTCAACATACCAATTAGGATCTGACTAAAAATACTTGAATCAGTTATAGAGCCCATTGCCCTTCATGGTTGTGAGGTCTGGGGTCCGCTCACCAACCAAGACTTCACAAAATGGGACAAACACCAAAACTGCATGCGGAATTCTGCTAAAATATCCTCCGTGTACAACGTAGAACACCAAATAATGCAGAGCAGAATTAGGCCGATACCCGCTAATTATCACAATCCAAAAAAAGAGCCGTTAAATTCTACAACGACCTAAAAGGAAGCGATTCCCAAACCTTCCATAACAAAGCCATCACCTACAGAGAGATGAACCTGGAGAAGAGTCCCCTAAGCAAGCTGGTCCTGGGGCTCGGTTCACAAACACAAACACACCCTACAGAGCCCCAGGACAGCAGCACAATTAGACCCAACCAAATCATGAGAAAACAAAAAGATAATTACTTGACACATTGGAAAGAATTAACAAAAAAACAGAGCAAACTAGAATGCTATTTGGCCCTAAACAGAGAGTACACAGTGGCAGAATACCTGACCACTGTGACTGACCAAACATAAGGAAAGCTTTGACTATGTACAGACTCAGTGAGCATAGCCTTGCTATTGAGAAAGGCTGCCGAAGACAGACCAGGCTCTCAAGAGAAGACAGGCTATGTGCACACTGCCCACAAAATGAGGTGGAAACTGAGCTGCACTTCCTAACCTCCTGCCCAATGTATGACCATATTAGAGAGACATATTTCCCTCAGATTATTCAGATCCACAAAGAATCTGAAAACAAATCCAATTTTGATAAACTCCCATGAACTCTCTATTGGGTGAAATACCACAGTGTGGAATCACAGCAGCAAGATTTGTGACCTGTTGCCACAAGAAAAGGGCAACCAGTGAAGAACAAACACCATTGTAAATACAACCCATATTTATGTTTAAATGCAGAAAAGTGGTAATTAACTACAATGGCCAGAAACCATTGCACCTATTCTTCCCAGCACCACACACAGAAGGCATGAGAGAGGAATGTAGCCTACACAACGCAGCGAGGAAACGAGACGGAGAGGGGTAGAGTTTGTGAGGAAGCTCTAACTCGATTGATAGTAGTAAGTCTTGAAAGTATGACTTATCTACTTTGAAGAACTACTAAAACAGTGATTTGGTAGCTCAGCTCTGCAGCGTGGGCAGCTGTAGCAACCCAATGATCATGGGACACCCTATCCGCTGGCCAAGGCAGGGGAGCTTGGCTCGTTGGGGAGCACAGAGAACTTTAGATGGTTGTCTGGTTACTGCCTGAGATGAGATGATGACTTTATGAAATTAAATAATAAAGGCATCAAATTAAACAACAACTGGAATATGTTATTAAAGTAAAGAGAATAAATGATGGTTCATTAGTGATGAGCAGCAATGGGCAGTCATCATAGGGCTTTTATTCATTGTTTTATTATGTGTTGTTAGAGACAAATTAATGTTCTCTCTGTCTCACTGTGACAGAGTGGCAGAACAGAGGAGTGAAGAGGGAGTATCTCTGTCTCTCTGTCTCACTGAGACAGAGTGGCAGAACAGAGTGGAGAGGGGGTATCTCTGTCCCTCTGTCTCAATGTGACAGAGTGGCAGAACAGAGTGAAGAGGGGGTATCTCTGTCTCTCTGTCTCACTGAGACAGAGTGGCAGAACAGAGTGAAGAGGGGGTATCTCTGTCCCTCTGTCTCACTGAGACAGAGTGGCAGAACAGAGTGAAGAGGGGGTATCTCTGTCCCTCTGTCCCTCTGTCTCACTGAGACAGAGTGTCAGAACAGAGGTGTGAAGAGGGGGTATCTCTGTCTCACTGTCTCACTGTGACAGAGTGTCAGAACAGAGTGAAGAGGGGGTATCTCTGTCTCACTGTCTCACTGAGACAGAGTGGCAGAACAGAGTGAAGAGGGGGAATCTCTGTCTCACTGTGACAGAGTGTCAGAACAGAGGTGTGAAGAGGGGGTATCTCTGTCTCACTGTCTCACTGAGACAGAGTGGCAGAACAGAGTGAAGAGGGGGTATCTCTGTCCATCTGTCTCACTGTGACAGAGTGGCAGAACAGAGTGAAGAGGGGGAATCTATGTCCCTCTGTCCCTCTGTCTCACTGTGACAGAGTGGCAGAACAGAGTGAAGAGGGGGTATCTCTGTCCCTCTGTCTCACTGTGACAGAGTGGCAGAACAGAGTGAAGAGGGGATATCTCTGTCCCTCTGTCTCACTGTGACAGAGTGTCAGAACAGAGTGAAGAGGGGGAATCTCTGTCCCTCTGTCTCACTGTGACAGAACAGAGTTAAGAGGGGGAATCTCTGTCCCTCTGTCCCTCTGTCTCACTGTGACAGAGTGGCAGAACAGAGTGAAGAGGGGGTATCTCTGTCCCTCTGTCTCACTGTGACAGTGTCAGAACAGAGTGAAGAGGGGGAATCTCTGTCCCTCTGTCTCACTGAGACAGAGAGTCAGAATAGAGGAGTGAAGAGGGAGTATCTCTGTCCCTTTGTCTCACTGAGACAGAGAGTCAGAACAGAGGTGTGAAGAGGGGGTATCTCTGTCCCTTTGTCTCACTGTTCCACATGACACAACTGCACTTCTACATACAGGGTTGCTCTAGGATAAGGTTACCCATACTGCACTTCTACATACAGGGTTGTTCTAGGATAAGGTTTCCCATACTGCACTTCTACATACAGGGTTGTTCTAGGATAAGGTTTTCCATACTGCACTTCTACATACAGGGTTGCTCTAGGATAAGGTTTCCCATACTGCACTTCTACATACAGGGTTGTTCTAGGATAAGGTTTCCCATACTGCACTTCTACATACAGGGTTGTTCTAGGATAAGGTTTCCCATACTGCACTTCTACATACAGGGTTGCTCTAGGATAAGGTTTCCCATACTGCACTTCTACATACAGGGTTGTTCTAGGATAAGGTTTCCCATACTGCACTTCTACATACAGGGTTGTTCTAGGATAAGGTTTCCCATACTGCACTTCTACATACAGGGTTGCTCTAGGATAAGGTTTCCCATACTGCACTTCTACATACAGGGTTGTTCTAGGATAAGGTTTCCCATACTGCACCTCTATATACAGGGTTGCTCTAGGATAAGGTTTCCCATACTGCACTTCTACATACAGGGTTGTTCTAGGATAAGGTTTCCCATACTGCACTTCTACATACAGGGTTGTTCTAGGATAAGGTTTCCCATACTGCACTTCTACATACAGGGTTGCTCTAGGATAAGGTTTCCCATACTGCACTTCTACATACAGGGTTGTTCTAGGATAAGGTTTCCCATACTGCACTTCTACATACAGGGTTGTTCTAGGATAAGGTTTCCCATACTGCACTTCTACATTCAGGGTTGTTCTAGGCTAAGATTTCCCATACTGCACTTCTACATACAGGGTTGTTCTAGGATAAGGTTTCCCATACTGCACGTCTACATACAGGGTGTTCTAGGCTAAGATTCCACAGTCACAGATCACTCATATCTAAACCAATACAGTCGGTCAACACCACAGTCACAGATCACTCATATCCAAACCAATACAGTCGGTCAGCACCACAGTCACAGATCACTCATATCTAAACCAATACAGTCGGTCAGCACCACAGTCACAGATCACTCATATCTAAACCAATACAGTCGGTCAACACCATAGTCACAGATCACTCATATCTAAACCAATACAGTCGGTCAGCACCACAGTCACAGATCACTCATATCTAAACCAATACAGTCGGTCAGCACCACAGTCACAGATCACTCATATCTAAACCAATACAGTCGGTCAGCACCACAGTCACAGATCACTCATATCTAAGCCAATACAGTCGGTCAACACCACAGTCACAGATCACTCATATCTAAACCAATACAGTCGGTCAGCACCACAGTCACAGATCACTCATATCTAAACCAATACAGTCGGTCAGCACCACAGTCACAGATCACTCATATCTAAACCAATACAGTCGGTCAACACCACAGTCACAGATCACTCATATCTAAACCAATACAGTCGGTCAACACCACAGTCACAGATCACTCATATCTAAACCAATACAGTCGGTCAACACCACAGTCACAGATCACTCATATCTAAACCAATACAGTCGGTCAGCACCACAGTCACAGATCACTCATATCTAAACCAATACAGTCGGTCAGCACCACAGTCACAGATCACTCATATCTAAACCAATACAGTCGGTCAGCACCACAGTCACAGATCACTCATATCTAAACCAATACAGTCGGTCAGTTACAAGTGACAGTGCAGACTGGCCTACAATCAATACAATCAGCAGCATTTGTCTTTGACCACTCCGCCAATAACCTAACATAGCAGGTGTAAAATACCTTAAACTAGAGCACATTCTGGTCTGGAAGAGAAGAAACAACACTGCTGGGGAGTAAATGTGGAGGAGATGGAGTGTCAACTTGTTAACGTCCAAAAGCGGAAGTCACGTTACAGAGTCTCTCTTTCATTTCCCCTGAAAACCAGAACATTGGTTTGTTGACGACCCTGCTGAGGACTCTGACACTGCAGGCTTCGTCTCCTTCATTCTCTCCCTCACATCCCTCAGCCAAGCCAGCTACACTGCTTCCTGTTGGCATGGTGTCTAGTGACCATGGACTGACGGTAGAGACCCATCACTGATGGTAGAGACCCATTACTGATGGTAGAGACCCATTACTGATGGTAGAGACACATTATTGATGGTAGAGACCCATTATTGATGGTAGAGACCCATTATTGATGGTAGAGACCCATTACTGATGGTAGAGACCCATTATTGATGGCAGAGACCCATTACTGATGGTAGAGACCCATTACTGATGGTAGTGACCCATTACTGATGGTAGATACCCATTACTGATGGTAGTGACCCTGGACTGATGGTAGAGACCCATTACTGATGGTAGAGACCCATTACTGATGGTGAGACCCATTATTGATGGTAGAGACCCATTACTGATGGTAGATACCCTGGACTGATGGTAGTGACCCATTACTGATGGTAGAGACCCATTACTGATGGTAGATACCCATTACTGATGGTAGTGACCCATTACTGATGGTGAGACCCATTACTGATGGTAGAGACCCATTACTGATGGTGAGACCCATTATTGATGGTAGAGACCCATTACTGATGGTAGATACCCTGGACTGATGGTGAGACCCATTACTGATGGTAGAGACCCTGGACTGATGGTAGAGACCCATTACTGATGGTAGAGACCAATTACTGATGGTAGAGACCCATTACTGATGGTAGAGACCCATTACTGATGGTAGAGACCCATTACTGATGGTGAGACCCATTACTGATGGTAGAGATGGTAGAGACCAATTACTGATGGTAGTGACCCATTACTGATGGTAGTGACCCTGGACTGATGGTAGAGACCCATTACTGATGGTGAGACCCATTACTGATGGTAGAGACCAATTACTGATGGTAGAGACCCATTACTGATGGTAGAGACCCATTACTGATGGTAGAGACCCATTACTGATGGTGAGATCCATTACTGATGG
Organism: Oncorhynchus clarkii lewisi; assembly: GCF_045791955.1. NCBI lineage: Eukaryota > Metazoa > Chordata > Actinopteri > Salmoniformes > Salmonidae > Oncorhynchus > Oncorhynchus clarkii. Next base: position 91,497,617 of record NC_092147.1, on the reverse strand, counting down.
TAGAGATGGTAGAGACCAATTACTGATGGTAGTGAGACCCATTACTGATGGTAGAGACCAATTACTGATGGTAGAGACCCATTATTGATGGCAGAGACCCATTACTGATGGTGAGACCCATTACTGATGGCAGTGCCCCATTACTGATGGTAGAGACCCATTACTGATGGTGAGACCCATTACTGATGGTAGATACCCATTACTGATGGTAGTGACCCTGGACTGATGGTAGAGACCCATTACTGATGGTAGAGACCCATTACTGATGGTAGAGACCCATTACTGATGGTAGTGACCCATTATTGATGGTAGAGACCCATTACTGATGGTGAGACCCATTACTGATGGTAGATACCCATTACTGATGGTAGTGACCCTGGACTGATGGTAGAGACCAATTACTGATGGTAGTGAGACCCATTACTGATGGTTAGACCCATTACTGATGGCAGTGCCCCATTACTGATGGTAGAGACCCATTACTGATGGTGAGACCCATTACTGATGGTAGATACCCATTACTGATGGTAGTGACCCTGGACTGATGGTAGAGACCCATTACTGATGGTAGAGACCTATTACTGATGGTAGAGACCCATTACTGATGGTAGAGACCCATTACTGATGGTAGTGACGTATTATTGATGGCAGAGACCCATTACTGATGGTAGAGACCCATTACTGATGGTAGTGACCCATTACTGATCGTAGTGACCCTGGACTGATGGTAGAGACCCATTACTGATGGTAGAGACCCATTACTGATGGTAGAGATGGTAGAGACCAATTACTGATGGTAGTGAGACCCATTACTGATGGTAGAGACCCATTATTGATGGTAGAGACCCATTACTGATGGTAGTGACCCATTATTGATGGCAGAGACCCATTGCTGATGGTAGAGACCCATTACTGATGGTAGTGACCCATTACTGATGGTAGTGACCCATTACTGATGGTGAGACCCATTACTGATGGTAGATACCCATTACTGATGATAGTGACCCTGGACTGATGGTAGAGACCCATTACTGATGGTAGAGACCCATTACTGATGGTAGAGACCCATTACTGATGGTGAGACCCATTATTGATGGTAGAGACCCATTACTGATGGTAGATACCCTGGACTGATGGTAGTGACCCATTACTGATGGTAGAGACCCATTACTGATGGTAGATACCCATTACTGATGGTAGTGACCCATTACTGATGGTGAGACCCATTACTGATGGTAGTGACCCATTACTGATGGTGAGACCCATTACTGATGGTAGAGACCAATTACTGATGGTAGTGAGACCCATTACTGATGGTAGAGACCCATTATTGATGGTAGAGACCCATTACTGATGGTAGTGACCCATTATTGATGGCAGAGACCCATTGCTGATGGTAGAGACCCATTACTGATGGTGAGACCCATTACTGATGGTAGTGATCCATTACTGATGGTAGGGACAATCCTATAGGACCATGACCAAACCAACCTCCATTGGTCATGGTTCTGGTGACGTCATTATGGTTTTGCCTGTCAGATGAAAGGGAAGGTAACCGTGGTGGAATAAACAGGGCTAAGAGGAGGGAGGGAGGACAGAGACTCAAGAAGACAGAAGAAGAACACAGGACCATGCTGGGAATGTTGCTGAATAGCCAATAGGTTTACTGTCTGTTATCATCTCCTCTAATGGAAAATCCCATTCAGTACAGAGCAGAACGTTCCACAGAAGGAAAGGTACATCTGACATACAGTATCTGAACTGTAACAACAATATGAAATGTGTTTCTACATTCCACCAGAGAACTGATCCACATAGACTCTGAACCATTCCAGAGAAACAACGGTAGGAAGACGCTGTTCGGTAGCTTCAGCTTCAGGAAAAACATAGCAACAAAGAGTCTGTTTACACCACACACTAGCTATATGACAAAGAGGAAATTACAATGTGAACATGAAGAAGAACACAGACATGGAACACCCTGGAGTGAGAAGAACACAGACGTGGAACACCGTGGAGTTAGAAGAACACAGACGTGGAACACCCTGGAGTTAGGAGAACACAGACGTGGAACACCCTGGAGTTAGAAGAACACAGACGTGGAACACCCTGGAGTTAGAAGAACACAGACGTGGAACACCCTGGAGTTAGAAGAACACAGACATGGAACACCCTGGAGTGAAAAGAACACAGACGTGGAACACCCTGGAGTTAGAAGAACACAGACGTGGAACACCCTGGAGTTAGAAGAACACAGACGTGGAACACCCTGGAGTTAGAAGAACACAGACGTGGAACACCCTGGAGTTAGAAGAACACAGACGTGGAACACCCTGGAGTTAGAAGAACACAGACGTGGAACACCCTGGAGTTAGAAGAACACAGACGTGGAACACCCTGGAGTTAGAAGAACACAGACGTGGAACACCCTGGAGTTAGAAGAACACAGACGTGGAACACACTGGAGTTAGAAGAACACAGACGTGGAACACCCTGGAGTTAGAAGAACACAGACGTGGAACAACCTGGAGTTAGAAGAACACAGACGTGGAACACCCTGGAGTTAGAAGAACACAGACGTGGAACACGCTGGAGTTAGAAGAACACAGACGTGGAACACCCTGGAGTTAGAAGAACACAGACGTGGAACACCCTGGAGTTAGAAGAACACAGACGTGGAACACCCTGGAGTTAGAAGAACACAGACGTGGAACACCCTGGAGTTAGAAGAACACAGACGTGGAACACCCTGGAGTTAGAAGAACACAGACGTGGAACACCCTGGAGTTAGAAGAACACAGACGTGGAACACCCTGGAGTTAGAAGAACACAGACGTGGAACACCCTGGAGTTAGAAGAAGACAGACGTGGAACACCCTGGAGTTAGAAGAACACAGACGTGGAACACCCTGGAGTGAGAAGAACACAGACGTGGAACACCCTGGAGTTAGAAGAACACAGACGTGGAACACCCTGGAGTTAGAAGAACACAGACGTGGAACACCCTGGAGTTAGAAGAACACAGACGTGGAACACCCTGGAGTTAGAAGAACACAGACGTGGAACACCCTGGAGTTAGAAGAACACAGACGTGGAACACCCTGGAGTTAGAAGAACACAGACGTGGAACACCCTGGAGTTAGAAGAACACAAACGTGGAACACCCTGGAGTTAGAAGAACACAGACGTGGAACACCCTGGAGTTAGAAGAACACAGACGTGGAACACCCTGGAGTTAGAAGAACACAGACGTGGAACACCCTGGAGTTAGAAGAACACAGACGTGGAACACCCTGGAGTTAGAAGAACACAGACGTGGAACACCCTGGAGTTAGAAGAACACAGACGTGGAACACCCTGGAGTTAGAAGAACACAGACGTGGAACACCCTGGAGTTAGAAGAACACAGACGTGGAACACCCTGGAGTTAGAAGAACACAGACGTGGAACACCCTGGAGTTAGAAGAACACAGACGTGGAACACCCTGGAGTTAGAAGAACACAGTCGTGGAACACCCTGGAGATAGAAGAACACAGACGTGGAACACCCTGGAGTTAGAAGAACACAGACGTGGAACACCCTGGGGTTAGAAGAACACAGACGTGGAACACCCTGGAGTTAGAAGAACACAGACGTGGAACACCCTGGAGTTAGAAGAACACAGACGTGGAACACCCTGGAGTTAGAAGAACACAGACGTGGAACACCCTGGAGTTAGAAGAACACAGACGTGGAACACGCTGGAGTTAGAAGAACACAGACGTGGAACACCCTGGAGTTAGAAGAACACAGACGTGGAACACCCTGGAGTTAGAAGAACACAGACGTGGAACACCCTGGAGTTAGAAGAACACAGACGTGGAACACCCTGGAGTTAGAAGAACACAGACGTGGAACACCCTGGAGTTAGAAGAACACAGACGTGGAACACCCTGGAGTTAGAAGAACACAGACATGGAACACCCTGGAGTTAGAAGAACACAGACGTGGAACACCCTGGAGTTAGAAGAACACAGACATGGAACACTCTGGAGTTAGAAGAACACAGACGTGGAACACCCTGGAGTGAGAAGAACACAGACGTGGAACACCCTGTAGTTAGAAGAACACAGACGTGGAACACCCTGGAGTTAGAAGAACACAGACGTGGAACACCCTGGAGTTAGAAGAACACAGACGTGGAACACCCTGGAGTTAGAAGAACACAGACGTGGAACACCCTGGAGTTAGAAGAACACAGACGTGGAACACCCTGGAGTTAGAAGAACACAGACGTGGAACACCCTGGAGTTAGAAGAACACAGACGTGGAACACCCTGGAGTTAGAAGAACACAGACATGGAACACCCTGGAGTTAGAAGAACACAGACGTGGAACACCCTGGAGTTAGAAGAACACAGACATGGAACACTCTGGAGTTAGAAGAACACAGACGTGGAACACCCTGGAGTGAGAAGAACACAGACGTGGAACACCCTGTAGTTAGAAGAACACAGACGTGGAACACCCTGGAGTTAGAAGAACACAGACGTGGAACACCCTGGAGTTAGAAGAACACAGACGTGGAACACCCTGGAGTTAGAAGAAGACACTATGTCTTGTGCCGTACCCACCAGCCCTGTTCAACTCTCTCTCCTGTTAGTTAGCCTGCAGGCTGCAGACATGCCTGAGCTACTGTATTACTGGCAGAGAGCCAAGTCTATATTACTAACCAGCATCACTGCAGTCCATCCATCACACTACAACACAGCACAGCACCACGCTAAACCTTTTGATAAACAGGTGAGGATTCCTCAGGCTGATACCACGGAAACAAGCAGCACCATGCCACACGGAGCAACAGAGAGGCTGAGAGGCTGAGAGAAGCTGAAAGAGGCTGAGAGAGGCTGAGAGGCTGAGAGACCACAGTCCCCTCTACTGTCCCATGTCTCTCTTCACCTGCTAACTCTGTCCTAATGGCCTATGTCTCTCTACCCCCGTGTCTCTCCTCCTCCCCTGTGTCTCTCCTCCTCCCCTGTGCCTCTCCTCCCCCGTGCCTCTCCTCCTCCACTGTGTCTCTCCTCCCCTGTGCCTCTCCTCCTCCCCTGTCTCTCCTCCTCCCCTGTCTCTCCTCCTCCCCCATGTCTCTCCTCCTCCCCTGTGTCTCTCCTCCTCCCCTGTGCCTCTCCTCCTCCCCTGTGCCTCTCCTCTTCCTCTTTGTCTCTCCTCCTCCCCGTGCTTCTCCCCCGTACCTGTCCCACTCCCCACTAAGAGCCCACCCACACGGTGTGGTGTGAAGCTGCCGAGCTCTGTGGAGGAAAGGAACCAGGACAAAGGAATGAGAGCACCGGGAGACACTGAGCTTAACTCAGCCCCTCCTCCTCCTCCTCTCCCCCTCTCCTCTTCCTCTCTCTGTCCTCTCCTCTCCTCTCCTTCTCCTGTACCTTTTTCTTCAGTTGCCGTTGGGCTTGTCTGATCTTCCTCTTCTTAAGCTTCTCGTCCTCAACAGAGGTGTCCACAATCGCTCTCTTCTTGATCTGAGATGCAGCCTGAGCCATGGTGCTGGGGAGCTGCGATGGAGCTGGCTGATATCCTTATAGAGCAGGATAGCAGGAGGAAGTCCTACCAGGTCTGGAAGCAGCTCCTCTCTGTAGTATTGTATCCTACCAGGTCTGGAAGCAGCTCCTCTCTGTAGTATAGTATCCTACCAGGTCTGGAAACAGCTCCTCTCTGTAGTATAGTATCCTACCAGGTCTGGAAACAGCTCCTCTCTATAGTATAGTATCCTACCAGGTCTGGAAACAGCTCCTCTCTGTAGTATCAGGGAGGAGAGCTGGGTGGTGATGGTGTGATGATGATGCTCTCTCTCAGGACAGCAGCAGAGGTAGTAACGTTAGCTAGCTAGCTAGGTAGCAGGAAAAATAAAACAGACCAAGCTGCTCCACCCTGAGTGGTGTGATCCAGTGTTGTAGTATCCAGGAGAAAGATGGAGTCTGGCAGCAGACAGACGGCCAGGACGGATCCGTCTCTAGAGAAACAGAACCAGCTCTCTCTCTCCTCTCGCCTGCTGACGTCTTCATGTGGCTCGTGGCCCTACCTGAACCACTACCCATCACATTCCCTTCTCCCAACACAGCATCCCTCAGACAGGACAGGCAATGTAATGAGAGGAAGGAAAGTAGGTAGGGCAGCGAGAGATTGAGTAGGAAGGAGAGAGAGAGAGAGAGAGAGAGAGAGAGAGAGAGATCGAGTAGGAAGGAGAGAGAGAGAGAGGCAGCTGAGACTGGGAGGCAGTGTTACACCACCAGCTGGAAGTGCCTGAGTGAAAGGGAGGATAGGAGAGGGAAGGAGAGGAGAGGAGAGGAGAGGAGAGGAGGAGGGGAGGAGTGGGGAGGGAGGGGAGGGAAGGAGAAGAGGAAGGGAGAGAAGGAGAGGAGAGGGGAGGGGAGGAGAGGGAAGGAGAGGAGGAGGGGAGGAGAGGGGATGGAAGGAGAGGAGGAGGGGAGGGAAGGAGAGGAGAGGGAAGGCGAGGAGAGGGAAGGAGAGGGGGAGGGGAGGAGAGGGAAGGGAAGGGGAGGAGAGGAGGAGGGGAGGAGAGGAGAGGGAAGGGAAGGAGAGGAGGAGGAGAGGGAAGGAGGGGAGGAGAGGAGGAGGGAGGAGAGGGAAGGAGAGGAGGAGGGGAGGAGAGGAGAGGGAAGGGGAGGAGAGGGAAGTGAAGGAGAGGAGAGGGAAGGAGAGGAGGGGATAGGTAGATTACTGGTTCTACAGACAGGGGAGGGGGAATAGGTAGATTACTGGTTCTACAGACAGGGGAGGGGGATAGGTAGATTACTGGTTCTACAGACAGAGGAGGGGGATAGGTAGATTACTGGTTCTACAGACAGAGGAGGGGGATAGGTAGATTACTGGTTCTACAGACAGGTACAGAGGAGGGGGATCTGTAGATTACTGGTTCTACAGACAGGTACAGAGGAGGGGATAGGTAGATTACTGGTTTGACAGACAGGGGAGGGGGATAGGTAAATTACTGGTTCTACAGACAGGTACAGAGGAGGGGGATAGGTAGATTACTGGTTCTACAGACAGGTACAGAGGAGGGGGATAGGTAGATTACTGGTTCTACAGACAGAGGAGGGGGATAGGTAGATTACTGGTTCTACAGACAGAAGAGGGGGATAGGTAGATTACTGGTTCTACAGACAGGTACAGAGGAGGGGATAGGTAGATTACTGGTTCTACAGACAGAAGAGGGGGATAGGTAGATTACTGGTTCTACAGACAGGTACAGAGGAGGGGGATAGGTAGATTACTGGTTCTACAGACAGGTACAGAGGAGGGGATAGGTAGATTACTGGTTCTACAGACAGAAGAGGGGGATAGGTAGATTACTGGTTCTACAGACAGGTACAGAGGAGGGGGATAGGTAGATTACTGGTTTTACAGACAGGGACAGAGGAGGGGATAGGTAGATTACTGGTTCTACAGACAGGTACAGAGGAGGGGATAGGTAGATTACTGGTTCTACAGACAGGGGAGGGGGATAGGTAGATTACTGGTTCTACAGACAGGTACAGAGGAGGGGGATAGGTAGATTACTGGTTCTACAGACAGGGGAGGGGGATAGGTAGATTACTGGTTCTACAGACAGGTACAGAGGAGGTGGATAGGTAGATTACTGGTTCTACAGACAGGGGAGGGGGATAGGTAAATTACTGGTTCTACAGACAGGTACAGAGGAGGGGGATAGGTAGATTACTGGTTCTACAGAAAGAGGAGGGGGATAGGTAGATTACTGGTTCTACAGACAGAGGAGGGGGATAGGTAGATTACTGGTTCTACAGACAGAGGAGGGGGATAGGTAGATTACTGGTTCTACAGACAGAGGAGGGGGATAGGTAGATTACTGGTTCTACAGAAAGGGACAGAGGAGGGGGATAGGTAGATTACTGGTTCTACAGACAGGTACAGAGGAGGGGGATAGGTAGATTACTGGGTCTACAGACAGGGACAGAGGAGGGGGATAGGTAGATTACTGGTTCTACAGACAGAGGAGGGGGTAGGTAGATTACTGGTTCTACAGACAGAGGAGGGGGATAGGTAGATTACTGGTTCTACAGACAGAGGAGGGGGATAGGTAGATTACTGGTTCTACAGACAGAGGAGGGGGATAGGTAGATTACTGGTTCTACAGACAGGTACAGAGGAGGGGGATCTGTAGATTACTGGTTCTACAGACAGGTACAGAGGAGGGGATAGGTAGATTACTGGTTCTACAGACAGGGACAGAGGAGGGGGATAGGTAGATTACTGGTTCTACAGACAGGTACAGAGGAGGGGGATAGGTAGATTACTGGTTCTACAGACAGGTACAGAGGAGGGGATAGGTAGATTACTGGTTCTACAGACAGAGGAGGGGGATAGGTAGATTACTGGTTCTACAGACAGGTACAGAGGAGGGGATAGGTAGATTACTGGTTCTACAGACAGGTACAGAGGAGGGGGATAGGTAGATTACTGGTTCTACAGACAGAGGAGGGGGATAGGTAGATTACTGGTTCTACAGACAGGTACAGAGGAGGGGATAGGTAGATTACTGGTTCTACAGACAGAGGAGGGGGATAGGTAGATTACTGGTTCTCAACAATGTATTGTTGTCATCCTCAGCCATCACATGCAGTGCTGTACGTATTCTCTATGGGCCCTGGTAGAGACAGAGGCTGAGACGGAGAGACTGAGAGAGTGAGGCAGGGACTGCAGTGGTTGAATATTTAATGATAAGGAGGAGGCGGGGCTGAGGCTCTCTCATGGGCTGTGCCATGTGTAAAAGGAGCAGGAGGAGGCTGTGATTGGCTGGAAACGTAGAGAACGAGGCTGTCATTGGCTACCTGGCTGGGATGTAACTGTGAGTGGGGTAGAGTTGGAGAAGTGGCAGCACCAGATGGTTTCTACACAGTAAGACAGACAGTGAGTCAGTCACATTACAGATCCTACTGTTGTCACTAGACAGTATCTACATTTACACAGCTTCACACCGTTCCTTTACCAGAGACCTGCCGGAGTATACAGTATTACAGACAGTGAGACAGTCACATTACAGATCCTACTGTTGTCACTAGACAGTATCTACATTTACACAGCTTCATACCTTTCCTTTACCAGAGACCTGCCGGAGTATACAGTATTACAGACAGTGAGTCAGTCACATTACAGATCCTACTGTTGTCACTAGACAGTATCTACATTTACACAGCTTCATACCGTTCCTTTACCAGAGACCTGCCGGAGTATATAGTATTACAGACAGTGAGTCAGTCACATTACAGATCCTACTGTTGTCACTAGACAGTATCTACATTTACACAGCTTCATACCGTTCCTTTACCAGAGACCTGCCGGAGTATACAGTATTACAGACAGTGAGTCAGTCACATTACAGATCCTACTGTTGTCACTAGACAGTATCTACATTTACACAGCTTCATACCGTTCCTTTACCAGAGACCTGCCGGAGTATACAGTATTACAGACAGTGAGACAGTCACATTACAGATCCTACTGTTGTCACTAGACAGTATCTACATTTACACAGCGTCATACTGTTCCTTTACCAGAGACCTGCCGGAGTATACAGTATTACAGACAGTGAGTCAGTCACATTACAGATCCTACTGTTGTCACTAGACAGTATCTACATTTACACAGCTTCATACCGTTCCTTTACCAGAGACCTGCCGGAGTATACAGTATTACAGACAGTGAGTCAGTCACATTACAGATCCTACTGTTGTCACTAGACAGTATCTACATTTACACAGCTTCATACCGTTCCTTTACCAGAGACCTGCCGGAGTATACAGTATTACAGACAGTGAGTCAGTCACATTACAGATCCTACTGTTGTCACTAGACAGTATCTACATTTACACAGCTTCATACCTTTCCTTTACCAGAGACCTGCCGGAGTATACAGTATTACAGACAGTGAGTCAGTCACATTACAGATCCTACTGTTGTCACTAGACAGTATCTACATTTACACAGCGTCATACCATTCCTTTACCAGAGACCTGCCGGAGTATACAGTATTACAGACAGTGAGACAGTCACATTACAGATCCTACTGTTGTCACTAGACAGTATCTACATTTACACAGCTTCATACCGTTCCTTTACCAGAGACCTACCGGAGTATACAGTATTACAGACAGTGAGTCAGTCACATTACCTATCCTACTGTTGTCACTAGACAGTATCTACATTTACACAGCGTCATACCGTTCCTTTACCAGAGACCTGCCGGAGTATACAGTATTACAGACAGTGAGTCAGTCACATTACAGATCCTACTGTTGTCACTAGACAGTATCTACATTTACACAGCTTCATACCGTTCCTTTACCAGAGACCTGCCGGAGTATACAGTATTACAGACAGTGAGTCAGTCACATTACAGATCCTACTGTTGTCACTAGACAGTATCTACATTTACACAGCTTCATACCGTTCCTTTACCAGAGACCTACCGGAGTATACAGTATTACAGACAGTGAGTCAGTCACATTACAGATCCTACTGTTGTCACTAGACAGTATCTACATTTACACAGCTTCATACCGTTCCTTTACCAGAGACCTACCGGAGGATATAGTATTACAGACAGTGAGTCAGTCACATTACAGATCCTACTGTTGTCACTAGACAGTATCTACATTTACACAGCGTCATACTGTTCCTTTACCAGAGACCTACCGGAGTATACAGTATTACAGACAGTGAGTCAGTCACATTACAGATCCTACTGTTGTCACTAGACAGTATCTACATTTACACAGCTTCATACCGTTCCTTTACCAGAGACCTGCCGGAGTATACAGTATTACAGACAGTGAGACAGTCACATTACAGATCCTACTGTTGTCACTAGACAGTATCTACATTTACACAGCTTCATACCGTTCCTTTACCAGAGACCTGCCGGAGTATACAGTATTACAGACAGTGAGACAGTCACAGTACAGATCCTACTGTTGTCACTAGACAGTATCTACATTTACACAGCTTCATACCGTTCCTTTACCAGAGACCTGCCGGAGTATACAGTATTACAGACAGTGAGACAGTCACATTACAGATCCTACTGTTGTCACTAGACAGTATCTACATTTACACAGCGTCATACCGTTCCTTTACCAGAGACCTACCGGAGTATACAGTATTACAGACAGTGAGTCAGTCACATTACAGATCCTACTGTTGTCACTAGACAGTATCTACATTTACACAGCTTCATACCGTTCCTTTACCAGAGACCTGCCGGAGTATACAGTATTACAGACAGTGAGTCAGTCACATTACAGATCCTACTGTTGTCACTAGACAGTATCTACATTTACACAGCTTCATACCGTTCCTTTACCAGAGACCTGCCGGAGTATACAGTATTACATACAGTGACTCAGTCACATTACAGATCCTACTGTTGTCACTAGACAGTATCTACATTTACACAGCTTCATACCGTTCCTTTACCAGAGACCTGCCGGAGTATACAGTATTACAGACAGTGAGTCAGTCACATTACAGATCCTACTGTTGTCACTAGACAGTATCTACATTTACACAGCTTCATACTGTTCCTTTACCAGAGACCTGCCGGAGTATACAGTATTACAGACAGTGAGACAGTCACATTACAGATCCTACTGTTGTCACTAGACAGTATCTACATTTACACAGCTTCATACCGTTCCTTTACCAGAGACCTGCCGGAGTATACAGTATTACAGACAGTGAGACAGTCACATTACAGATCCTACTGTTGTCACTAGACAGTATCTACATTTACACAGCTTCATACTGTTCCTTTACCAGAGACCTGCCGGAGTATACAGTATTACAGACTGTGAGTCAGTCACATTACAGATCCTACTGTTGTCACTAGACAGTATCTACATTTACACAGCTTCATACTGTTCCTTTACCAGAGACCTGCCGGAGGATACAGTATTATAGATAGTGCACCCAAGAGCCACTATATCTTTCCAAACCTAAACAAAAAATTGTTTTAGATGCTAACAAATGCTAACCAAGTACTAGTGAATTCTCAATAGCGGACACTAGCTAAATGCTAACAGGCGCAAGGCAACATAAATGAATTGCAAGGACAGACAGAGTCAATACATATTAGAATCACCTTTGGCAGTGATTACAGCTGTGAGTCTTTCTGGGTAAGTCTCTAAGAGTGATTACAGCTGTGAGTCTTTCTGGGTAAGTCTCTAAGAGTGATTACAGCTGTGAGTCTTTCTGGGTACGTCTCTAAGAGTGATTACAGCAGTGAGTCTTTCTGGGTAAGTCTCTAAGAGTGATTACAGCTGTGAATCTTTCTGGGTACGTCTCTAAGAGTGATTACAGCTGTGAGTCTTTCTGGGTAAGTCTCTAAGAGTGATTACAGCTGTGAGTCTTTCTGGGTAAGTCTCTAAGAGTGATTACAGCTGTGAGTCTTTCTGGGTACGTCTCTAAGAATGATTACAGCAGTGAGTCTTTCTGGGTAAGTCTCTAAGAGTGATTATATCTGTGAGTCTTTCTGGGTAAGTCTCTAAGAGTGATTCCAGCTGTGAGTCTTTCTGGGTAAGTCTCTAAGAGTGATTACAGCTGAGTCTTTCTAGATAAGTCTCTAAGAGTGATTATAGCTGTGAATCTTTCTGGGTAAGTCTCTAAGAGTGATTACAGTTGTGAGTCTTTCTAGGTAAGTCTCTAAGTGTGATTATAGCTGTGAGTCTTTCTGGGTAAGTCTCTAAGAGTGATTACAGCTGTGAGTCTTTCTGGGTAAGTCTCTAAGAGTGATTACAGCTGTGAGTCTTTCTGGGTAAGTCTCTAAGAGCGATTACAGCTGTGAGTCTTTCTGGGTAAGTCTCTAAGAGCTTTGCACACCTGGATTGTACAATATTTGCCTATTATTCTTTAAAAAATTCTTCAAGCTCAAGCTGGTTGTTGTTTTTTGCAAGACAGCCATTTTCAAGTCTTGCCATAGATTTTCAAGCAGATTTAAGTCAAAACTGTAACTCGGCCTCTGAGGAACATTCACTGTCTTCTTGGTAAGTACCTCCTTGTGTTTTAGGTTATTGTCCAGCTGAAAGGAACATTCATCTCCCAGTGTCTGGTGGAAAACAGACTGAACCAGGTTTTCCCTCTAGGATTTTGCCTGTGCTGAGCTCCATTCCATTTATTTTGTATCCTAAAAAACTCCATAACGATTACAAGCATACCCATAACATGATGCAGCCACAACTATGACTGAAAATATGAAGAGTTTTACTTAGTGATGTATTGTATTTTCCCCAAACATAACGCTTTGTATTCAGGACAAAAAGTTAATTGCTTTGCCACATTTTGTCCAGTATTACTTTAGTGCCTTATTGCAAACAGGAAGCATGTTTTAGAATATTTGTATTCTGTAGAGGCGTCGTTCCTAACTCAGTTGCCGGAGAGGAAGGAAACCGCTCAGGGATTTCACCATGAGGCCAATGGTGAGTTTAAAACAGTTACAGAGTTGAATTGGCTGTGAGACGAGGAAACTGAGGATGGATCAACAACATCGTGGTTACTCCACAATACTAACCTAATTGACAGGGTGAAAAGAAGGAAGCGTGTATCTTTGTAGTGACTGGGTGTAATGATACACCATCCAAAGTGTAATTCATAACCTCACCATGTTCAAAGGGACATCCAATGTCTGCTTTTTTTTTACCCATCTACCAATAGGCGTCCTTTTTTGCGAGGCATTGGAAAACCTCCCTGGTCTTTGTGGATAAATCTGTTTGAAATACACTGCTCGACTGAGGGACATTACAGATAATTGTATGTGTGGAGTACAGAGGTGAGGTAGTCATTCAAAAATCATGTCCATGCAACTTATTATGTGACTTGTTAAGTACATATTTATTCCTGAACTTATTTAGGCCACAAAGTGGCTGAATACTTATTGACTCAAAACATTTCAGCTTTCACTTTTTGTACAAAGGTCTAAAAACAAAGTTTCACTTTGACATGATGGGGTATTGTGTGTAGGTAGACCTGTGACAAAACAACTCAATTGAATCCATTATACATTCAGTTTGTAACAAAACAAAATGTGGAAAAAGACAGAAGGTGTGAATACTTTCTGAAGGCGCTGATTTAAATGGAAACGTAAAATCAGATTTTCTGACATATCAATAACTAAGCCATCTAATCCCGTAGCTTTGGGCCTACACACCAAACTTGGTGTTATTTGGATTTATGGTTAATCTAATCCCGTAGCTTTGGGCCTACACACCAAACTTGGTGTTATTTGGATTTATGGTTCATCAGAATAAGTTTTTAAAAGGTTTTCCAAAATGTCCAAGATGGAGGAAAATCTTTCCTGACGGACATTATGGGACTTCGAGGCAAATGTGTTCAATATGAGGTTTTAAGTTGGACTGCTTCCAACACTGCCCCCTATAGGCAGTCAGGACCATTATTTGTTATCAAGTTACTCATGGAATCTAGTTCCTGTTTGTTATCAAGTTGTTCATGGACTCTAGTTCCTGTTTGTTATCAAGTTATTAATGGACTCTAGTTCCTGTTTGTTATCAAGTTATTCATGGACTCTAGTTCCTGTTTGTTATCAAGTTATTAATGTGCCAAATTAGAAAAAAAGTTAGCAATCTCTGCTTGAGTTATTTGGCCATGTCAAGGAAAACATAAAAATATGAATTCAGACAATAACAATAGGTTTGACAGCTTCGTTGTGAACCCCTAAATATATTTTTGGGGGGTATTGATGGTATCGAATATCATACCGTGGAAATCTCAAAATACCCCGGTATACAGTATAAACGGCATTCTGCCCAAGCCTAGTTCCTACCTACTGACAAAAATACCTACTGACAAGATAAACACCATTAGATCTGAGCCTGCTGTCTGATCCTCAGAGAAACAGAGATGTTAAAACCAGAGAGAGAAACCCCAGTAGCTCTGAGCCTGCTGTCTGATCCTCAGAGAAACAGAGATGTTAAAACCAGAGAGAGAAACCCCAGTAGCTCTGAGCCTGCTGTCTGATCCTCAGAGAAACATAGATGTTAAAACCAGAGAGAGAAACCCCAGTAGCTCTGAGCCTGCTGTCTGATCCTCAGACAAACAGAGATGTTAAAACCAGAGAGAGAAACCCCAGTAGCTCTGAGCCTGCTGTCTGATCCTCAGAGAAACAAGAGATGTTAAAACCAGAGAGAGAAACCCCAGTAGCTCTGAGCCTGCTGTCTGATCCTCAGAGAAACAGAAATGTTAAAACCAGAGAGAGAAATCCCAGTAGCTCTGATCCTGCTGTCTGATCCTCAGAGAAACAGAGATGTTAAAACCAGAGAGAGAAACCCCAGTAGCTCTGAGCCTGCTGTCTGATCCTCAGAGAAACAGAAATGTTAAAACCAGAGAGAGAAATCCCAGTAGCTCTGAGCCTGCTGTCTGATCCTCAGAGAAACAGAAATGTTAAAACCAGAGAGAGAAATCCCAGTAGCTCTGAGCCTGCTGTCTGATCCTCAGAGAAACAAGAGCTTCTCTTACTAATGCTACTACAGAGGATTAGAAGGTAACATTAAAGTCACAGACCAGGGGAGAGGGAGACCTAAAGAGAAGCTCATCCCTGCTGTCTCTCACCACCCTGCACTGGGATCCACAGCATTACAGGACTGCCAGGTATTTCTGGATGTGAAAGAAAGACAGTACAGTTTTCTAACATCAAAGAGAGTCGTGGAGAAGCTTTGTGATCTCAGCTCTGTCAGGTCCTATGTGTTTAATGAGCTTCCTCTGGCAGCAGCAGATTACACTCAGATGATGTGGCCCCAGGATGGATAATCACTGTATTATAACGTTACTGTACTGGAGGTTATAATACTAAACACTCTGATCCAACAGAACACCACATATCACACAGCCTATGGGCCCTGGTCAGAGGTAGAGTATAGGGACAGGCCTCTGATCCAACAGAACACCACATATCACACAGCCTATGGGCCCTGGTCAGAGGTAGAGTATAGGGACAGGCCTCTGATCCAACAGAACACCACATATCACACAGCCTATGGGCCCTGGTCAGAGGTAGAGTATAGGGACAGGCCTCTGATCCAACAGAACACCACATATCACAGTAGTTAGTATATTCTGATAGCTAGGTGAGACAACCACATATCACAGTAGTTAGTATATTCAGATAGCTAAGTGAGACAACCACATATCACAGTAGTTAGTATATTCAGATAGCTAGGTGAGACAACCACATATCACAGTAGTTAGTATATTCAGATAGCTAGGTGGGACAACCACATATCACAGTAGTTAGTATATTCAGGTAGCTAGGTGAGACAACCACATATCACAGTAGTTAGTATATTCAGATAGCTAGGTGAGACAACCACATATCACAGTAGTTAGTATATTCAGATAGCTAGGTGAGACAACCACATATCACAGTAGTTAGTATATTCAGATAGCTAAGTGAGACAACCACATATCACAGTCATAGTCAGTACATCAACTGATAAACAGTCCTGATGTCCAGTTTTAACACTGTGTCTGATCAGACATCAACTGAGGATTGAAATGTCCCTACCTTGGCAAAAGCTGTTGGTTCCTTAGCTATAGTCAGATAGAAATAAGTAAGTAAAGAAGAATGTGATCTTAACTGACTTGCCTAGTTAAAAAAGGTTCAATATAACATTGACATTTGAATTGTAGTTGTATGTTTTGTAAGACAGTTCTCAGAGAGAACGTACTCTTCAACAACGGTTACCCACATGACTGTAATGTTGATCTCTGGGTCCCTCTAGTGGCCGCCCAGAGAACCTGCACCCTGCTACTGAACGTTCTGTCTAAGATCAGGTCTGTGGGTTGAGTGCATCATAACAACGGGATTACAACCTCTGACCATGGCACTGTGACTGGTAACCTCATGGGTACACTCAAAATGGCTGACGTGATCTCAGTAGGAGATAGAGGGTTATACGAGATAGGTTTCAGGGCTATAACATTAGGTGGGTAGATATAGGAGAGAGGGTTATACGAGATAGGTTACAGGACTATAACATTAGGTGGGTAGATATAGGAGAGAGGGTTATACGAGATAGGTTACAGGGCTATAACATTAGGTGGATAGATATAGGAGAGAGGGTTATATGAGATAGGTTACAGGACTATAACATTAGGTGGGTAGATATTGGAGAGAGGGTTATACGAGATAGGTTACAGGACTATAACATTAGGTGGATAGATATAGGAGAGAGAGGGTTATACGAGATAGGTTACAGGACTATAACATTAGGTGGGTTGATATAGGAGAGAGGGTTATACGAGATAGGTTACAGGACTATAACATTAGGTGGATAGATATCCCCTCTCCTACACTACACACTGGAGTCTCAGGCACCATCTCCTGTCTGTGTGGAGCTGGATCCTTGCAGAGCTGCAGTGGACCTAAATCTAATCCAATAATGGGAAGTATTGACAGCGTCCCAGATGACACCCTATCTCCTGTACAGCGCACTACGTTTGGCCAGGGCCCATAAGGTTTTGGTCAAAAGTAGTGCACTATGTAGGGAATAGGGTGTCATTTGGGACACAGTTTGCTTCCTTCTGTCTTGTTGACATCTATCAGAGAGAAATGGGATCAAAGTGCATTTCATGTCTTCTCCACTAGGTGGCATCAGTGTGCTGAGAGGAAGATGGATTATTCCAGAACTACTGTGTTGGTGAGGACCGCACACACACACATGCACGCACGCATGCACACTCATACACACACACACACACACACACACACACACACACACACACACACACACACACACACACACACACACACACACACACACACACACACACACACACACACACACACACACACACACACACACAGAACATAAACAGTGCAGGGCACAGTTCCTGCAATCAACAAACAAGACTATTCATGTTTGCAAAGTTGGGCAATACGGCAATCAAAGCAACGGTTTCAAATAATTCAAACTGTTCCAACCAACTAAATCACTTTCATTTTCCTGGATGTCACAGACATAACCCTAACCCTAACCCTAACCCCTAACCCTAACCCTAACCCTAACCCCTAACCCTAACCACTAACCCTAACCCCTAACCCTAACCCTAGATCCCTTTCATTTTCCTGGATGTCACAGACATAACCCTAACCCTAACCCCTGACCCTAACCCCTAACCCTAACCCTAACCCCTAACCCCTAACCCTAACCCTAGATCCCTTTCATTTTCCTGGATGTCACAGACATGCCATGCTATCTCCACACACTGAGTTAAATACCCAAACGGACCCATATAAGACCCATATTGTCAACGCATCTAATCAACATCTTAGTCATATTTCCCACAAAGCTGGCAGTATAATAATGACCGTGTCTTTCTGACAGAGGAAAACCCATAATGACCGTGTCTTTCTGACAGAGGAAAACCAATAATGACCGTGTCTTTCTGACAGAGACCAGAGCAAAACCCATAATGACCGTGTCTTTCTGACAGAGACCAGAGCAAAACCCATAATGACCGTGTCTTTCTGACAGAGACCAGAGGAAAACCAATAATGACCGTGTCTTTCTGACAGAGACCAGAGGAAAACCAATAACGACGTGTCTTTCTGACAGAGGAAACCCAATAATGACGTGTCTTTGTGACAGAGACCAGAGCAAAACCAATAATGACGTGTCTTTCTGACAGAGGAAAACCAATAATGACCGTGTCTTTCTGACAGAGGAAACCCAATAATGACCATGTCTTTCTGACAGAGGAAAACCCATAATGACCGTGTCTTTCTGACAGAGACCAGAGGAAAACCAATAATGACCGTGTCTTTCTGACAGAGACCAGAGGAAAACCAATAATGACCGTGTCTTTCTGACAGAGACCAGAGGAAAACCAATAATGACCGTGTCTTTCTGACAGAGGAAAACCAATAATGACCGTGTCTTTGTGACAGAGGAAAACCAATAATGACCGTGTCTTTGTGACAGAGACCAGAGGAAAACCAATAATGACTATAGCTAGGTATAGCTAGGTATGTACAGATGGTATTTATAGCTGGTATGTATAGCTGGTATGTATGGCTAGGTATAGCTAGGTATATATAGCTGGTATTTATAGCTGGTATGTATAGCTAGGTATAGCTAGGTATATATAGCTGGTATTTATAGCTGGTATGTATAGCTAGGTATAGCTATGTATGTATAGCAATGTATGTATAGCTAGGTATAGCTAGGTAGGTATAGCTGGTATGCATAGCTGGTATGTATAGCTATGCATGTATAGCTAGGTAGATATAGCTGGTATGTATAGCTGGTATGTATAGCTAGGTAGATATAGCTGGTATGTATAGCTGGTATGTATACCTGGTATGTATAGCTAGGTATGTATAGCTGGTATGTATAGCTGGTATGTATAGCTATGCATGTATAGCTAGGTAGAAATTGCTGGTATGTATAGCTGGTATGTATAGCTATGTATGTATAGCTAGGTAGATATAGCTGGTATGTATAGCTGGTATGTATAGCTAGGTAGATATAGCTGGTATGTATAGCTGGTATGTATACCTGGTATGTATAGCTGGTATAATTAGCTGGTATGTATAGCTATGCATGTATAGCTAGGTAGATATAGCTGGTATGTATAGCTGGTATGTATAGCTAGGTAGATATAGCTGGTATGTATAGCTGGTATGTATACCTAGGTATGTATAGCTGGTATGTATAGCTGGTATGTATAGCTGGTATGTATAGCTATGTATGTATAGCTAGGTATGTATAGCTAGGTAGATAAATCTGGTATGTATAGCTGGTATGTATAGCTAGGTAGATATAGCTGGTATGTATAGCTGGTATGTATACCTGGTATGTATAGCTGGTATAATTAGCTGGTATGTATAGCTATGCATGTATAGCTAGGTAGATATAGCTGGTATGTATAGCTGGTATGTATAGCTAGGTAGATATAGCTGGTATGTACAGCTGGTATGTACAGCTGGTATGTATAGCTGGTATGTTTTGCTGGTATGTATAGCTATGTATGTATATCTAGGTAGATATAACTGGTATGTATAGCTAGGTAGATATAGCTGGTATGTATAGCTGGTATGTTTGGCTGGTATGTATAGCTGGTATGTACAGCTGGTATGCATAGCTGGTATGTTTAGCTGGGTAGATATAGCTGGTATGTATAGGCGGTATTTACAGCTGGTATGTATAGCTGGTATGTATAGCTGGTATGTATAGATGGGTAGATAGAGCTGGTATGTATAGCTGGTATGTATAGCTGGTATGTATAGATGGGTAGATATAGCTGGTATGTATAGCTGATATGTATAGCTAGGTAGATATAGCTGGTATGTATAGCTGGGTAGATATAGCTGGTATGTATAGCTATGTATGTATATCTAGGTAGATACAGCTGGTATGTATAGCTGGTATGTATAGCTGGTATGTATAGATGGGTAGATATAGCTGGTATGTATAGCTGGTATGTATAGCTAGGTAGATATAGCTGGTATGTATAGCTGGGTAGATATAGCTGGTATGTATAGCTAGGTAGATATAGCTGGTATGTATAGCTGGTATGTTTAGCTGGGTAGATATAGCTGGTATGTATAGCTGGTATGTACAGCTGGTATTTATAGCTGGTATTGTTTAGCTGGGTAGATATAGTTGGTATGTTTAGCTGGTATGTATAGCTGGTATTTACAGCTGGTATGTATAGCTGGTATAATTAGCTGGTATGTATAGCTGGTATGTATAGCTGGTATGTACAGCTGGTATGTATAGCTGGTATAATTAGCTGGTATGTATAGCTGGTATGTATAGCTGGTATGTACAGCTGGTATGTATAGCTGGTATGTTTAGCTGGGTATATATAGCTGGTATGTATAGCTGGTATGTTTAGCTGGGTAGATATAGCTGGTATGTTTAGCTGGTATGTATAGCTGGTATTTACAGCTGGTATGTATAGCTGGTATTTACAGCTGGTATGTATAGCTGGTATGATTAGCTGGTATGTATAGCTGGTATGTATAGCTGGGTAGATATAGCTGGTATGTATAGCTGGTATGTATAGCTGGTATGTACAGCTGGTACGTATAGCTGGTATGTATAGCTGGTATGTATAGCCGGTATATTTAGCTGGTAGGTATAGCTGGTATATATAGCTGGTATGTACAGCTGGTATATATAGCTGGTATGTATAGCTGGTATGTACAGCTGGTATGTATAGCTGGTATGTACAGCTGGTACATATAGCTGGTAGGTATAGCTGGTATATATAGCTGGTATATATAGCTGGTATGTACAGCTGGTACGTATAGCTGGTATGTATATGTATGTCTAGCTAGGTAGGAATGGTCCCACCTTCCTCCTCCATGCTCTAATCCCCTGTCTGCATGTTCTCATTCCCCAAAGCCACCTGGAGAAACTATATGTAAAACACCTTGGTTTATGGACACTGGACAGCTATAAAGGTGTGACGCTGCCATCTGTAGTCCTGCCTACCTTATCTAGTTCAAACAGCCTTACTGCCATTGTGATGTTTACCTCAGAGGCCTGATACTGTAGGACACACTGGACTTCCCCCTGTCCAACTGGTCTACTGGTGATGCATACAGCAACAGGTATCAGTTATGTCACCCAGCTGGAGAACATTTACCACCAAATCCATGCAATAGTCATTGACACAACAGTTTGTCTAGAATCCTCCAGACAGTGTGTACTGTTCATAATGCAGCAATCAGCCAATCAACTGAATGAGCTTGGGGGTCGTTGGAATCACTCAGCTCTCATTGTTGGAAAAATCAACATGGCAACAAAAGGGCAATCATTTCAGCTCATTGTGTAAAGAGAAAGGGGTCGGGTTGTCGGAAGCAGAACTCCAGGAGAAGGGGGAATGGGATGGGGAACAGGGCTTTATTGAGGGGGTTTAGCTGTGTGGCTGTACCAATGAGGAGAGAGGATAGCAGGGGCTAGTGGGCTGTGTAGTTGGACCAATGAGGAGAGAGGATAACAGGGGCTAATGGGCTGTGTGGCTGGACCAATGAGGAGAAAGGATTACAGGGGCTAATGGGCTGTGTGGCTGGACCAATGAGGAGAGAGAAGCACAGGGGCTAGTGGGGCTGAGGCATTAACAAAGGGTTGTGGGGAGGGGATGGTGTGTGTGTCGGTCTTGTCGGTCTTGCAGGGCAGCAGGGATAAGGCCCAGCACACCGAGGCAGCAGGGATAAGGCCCAGCACACCGAGGCAGCAGGGATAAGGCCCAGCACACCGAGGCAGCATGGATAAGGCCCAGCACACCAAGGCAGCAGGGATAAGGCCCAGCACACCGAGGCAGCAGGGATAAGGCCCAGCACACCGAGGCAGCATGGATAAGGCCCAGCACACCAAGGCAGCATGGATAAGGCCCAGCACACCGAGGCAGCATGGATAAGGCCCAGCACACCGAGGCAGCAGGGATAAGGCCCAGCACACCGAGGCAGCATGGATAAGGCCCAGCACACCAAGGCAGCATGGATAAGGCCCAGCACACCGAGGCAGCAGGGATAAGGCCCAGTACACCGAGGCAGCATGGATAAGGCCCAGCACACCGAGGCAGCATGGATAAGGCCCAGCACACCGAGGCAGCATGGATAAGGCCCAGCACACCGAGGCAGCATGGATAAGGCCCAGTACACCGAGGCAGCATGGATAAGGCCCAGCACACCAAGGCAGCAGGGATAAGGCCCAGTACACCGAGGCAGCATGGATAAGGCCCAGCACACCGAGGCAGCATGGATAAGGCCCAGCACACCAAGGCAGCATGGATAAGGCCCAGCACACCGAGGCAGCATGGATAAGGCCCAGCACACCGAGGCAGCATGGATAAGGCCCAGCACACCGAGGCAGCATGGATAAGGCCCAGCACACCGAGGCAGCATGGATAAGGCCCAGCACACCGAGGCAGCATGGATAAGGTCCAGCACACCGAGGCAGCAGGGATAAGGTCCAGCACACCGAGGCAGCATGGATAAGGCCCAGCACACCGAGGCAGCAGGGATAAGGCCCAGCACACCGAGGCAGCATGGATAAGGTCCAGCACACCGAGGCAGCATGGATAAGGTCCAGCACACCGAGGCAGCAGCGATAAGGTCCAGCACACCGAGGCAGCATGGATATGGCCCAGCACACCGAGGCAGCATGGATAAGGTCCAGCACACCGAGGCAGCAGCGATAAGGTCCAGCACACCGAGGCAGCATGGATAAGGCCCAGCACACCGAGGCAGCAGGGATAAGGCCCAGCACACAGAGGCAGCATGGATAAGGCCCAGCACACCGAGGCAGCATGGATAAGGCCCAGCACACCGAGGCAGCATGGATAAGGCCCAGCACACCGAGGCAGCAGGGATAAGGCCCAGCACACCGAGGCAGCATGGATAAGGCCCAGCACACCGAGGCAGCATGGATAAGGCCCAGCACACCGAGGCAGCATGGATAAGGCCCAGCACACCGAGGCAGCATGGATAAGGCCCAGCACACCGAGGCAGCATGGATAAGGCCCAGCACACCGAGGCACCACCCACCCCACCACCCACCCCACCCCATCCTGTCTCTAAGCCCATTCCCCCTTCCCCACCACCCACCCCAACCCATCCTGTCTCTAAGCCCATTCCCCCTTCCCCACCACCCTGGCCTGGGACAAAGACAGCTGCCATAACCAGCAGAGGAGAGTAGAGCAGAGATGAGCTCTGTGTTCATCCTAGTGAGGTTTCATATTGTGACCCCAGCACTATTGTGACCCCAGCAAAAGACAACAGTAACTCCACTATAGAGCTGAGACTCTGCAGTGTATTTCACACTGAACTGACATTAAAACAACCTTCTGACTTTCAGGCAAATCCAGTTGAATTTGTTGTTTCAAACAGGCAATATCTTAGGCCGTATGTTCAGCATCTCACAACATGTAGGGTTCCTTTACAATGTTTATGTTTTGTTCAGGTGGCTTGAAGCAGATGTGATGAGAAGTGAGACTGGGCATGTCAATCTTCCTCAGCATCAAACCTGTTCTCTGTGGCTGCAGGGCTGTAGGCAGAGATAGCCTGGGATGAACCTAAATTGACAGACTCCTTGATTTCTTTGCCTGAATCTCCTAACAACCAAACGACAACACCAGGTCAGAAACACCAGCCCTCCATCCAACACAATGGCTGGAGAGCTAGAGACCATGACTCTACATAACACTATAGCCTGTAGATCCTGTTGTTACTACAGACAGACTGACAGTCTTACAGGCAGACTGTAGATCCTGTTGTTACTATAGACAGACTGTAGATCCTGTTACTACAGACAGACTGTAGATCCTGTTGTTACTACAGACAGACTGGCAGTCTTACAGGCAGACTGTAGATCCTGTTACTACAGGCAGACTGTAGATCCTGTTGTTACTACAGACAGACTGACAGTCTTACAGGCAGACTATAGATCCTGTTACTACAGGCAGACTGTAGACCCTGTTGTTACTACAGACAGACTGTAGATCCTGTTGTTACCACAGGCAGACTGTAGATCCTGTTACTACAGACAGACTGTAGATCCTGTTGTTACTACAGACAGACTGACAGTCTTACAGGCAGACTATAGATCCTGTTACTACAGGCAGACTGTAGACCCTGTTGTTACCACAGACAGACTGTAGATCATGTTGTTACCACAGACAGACTGTAGATCCTGTTGTTACCACAGACAGACTGTAGATACTGTTGTTACTACAGACAGACTGTAATCATGTTGTTACTACAGACAGACTGCAAATCCTGTTGTTACTACATACAGACTTACAGTCTTACAGGCAGACTGTAGATCCTGTTACTACAGACAGGCTGACAGTCTTACAGACAGACTGTAAATCCTGTTACTACAGACAGACTATAGATCCTGTTACTACAGACAGACTGTAGATCCTGTTGTTACTACAGACAGACTGACAGTCTAACAGACAGACTGTAAATCCTGTTACTACAGACAGACTATAGATCCTGTTACTACAGACAGACTGTAGATCCGGTTGTTACTACAGACAGACTGACAGTCTAACAGACAGACTGTAAATCCTGTTACTACAGACAGAGTGACAGTCTAACAGACAGACTGTAAATCCTGTTACTACAGACAGACTGTAGATCCTGTTACTACAGAGAGACTGTAAATCCTGTTACTACAGAAAGACACGTTAGAGGGCCTATCTTTACAACAGCCTTGTCTACAGACATGTTAGAGGGTCTATCTTTACAACAGCCTTGTCTACGGACACGTTAGAGGGTCTATCTTTACAACAGCCTTGTCTATGGAACACGTTAGAGGGTCTATCTTTACAACAGCCTTGTCTACAGACACGTTAGAGGGTCTATCTTTACAACAGCCTTGTCTACAGACACGTTAGAGGGCCTATCTTTACAACAGCCTTGTCTACGGACACGTTAGAGGGTCTATCTTTACAACAGCCTTGTCTACAGACACGTTAGAGGGTCTATCTTTACAACAGCCTTGTCTACAGACACGTTAGAGGGTCTATCTTTACAACAGCCTTGTCTACAGACACGTTAGAGGGTCTATCTTTACAACAGCCTTGTCTACGGACACGTTAGAGGGTCTAGATTTACAACAGCCTTGTCTACGGACACGTTAGAGGGTCTATCTTTACAACAGCCTTGTCTACAGACACGTTAGAGGGTCTATCTTTACAACAGCCTTGTCTACGGACACGTTAGAGGGTCTATCTTTACAACAGCCTTGTCTACGGACACGTTAGAGGGCCTATCTTTACAACAGCCTTGTCTACAGACATGTTAGAGGGTCTATCTTTACAACAGCCTTGTCTACGGACACGTTAGAGGGTCTATCTTTACAACAGCCTTGTCTACAGACACGTTAGAGGGTCTATCTTTACAACAGCCTTGTCTACAGACACGTTAGAGGGTCTATCTTTACAACAGCCTTGTCTACAGACACGTTAGAGGGTCTATCTTTACAACAGCCTTGTCTACGGACACGTTAGAGGGTCTATATTTACAACAGCCTTGTCTACGGACACGTTAGAGGGTCTATCTTTACAACAGCCTTGTCTACAGACACGTTAGAGGGTCTATCTTTACAACAGCCTTGTCTACGGACACGTTAGAGGGTCTATCTTTACAACAGCCTTGTCTACGGACATGTTAGAGGGTCTATCTTTACAACAGCCTTGTCTACGGACACGTTAGAGGGTCTATCTTTACAACAGCCTTGTCTATGGAACACGTTAGAGGGTCTATCTTTACAACAGCCTTGTCTACAGACACGTTAGAGGGTCTATCTTTACAACAGCCTTGTCTACGGACACGTTAGAGGGCCTATCTTTACAACAGCCTTGTCTACGGACACGTTAGAGGGTCTATCTTTACAACAGCCTTGTCTACAGACACGTTAGAGGGTCTATCTTTACAACAGCCTTGTCTACAGACACGTTAGAGGGTCTATCTTTACAACAGCCTTGTCTACAGACACGTTAGAGGGTCTATCTTTACAACAGCCTTGTCTACGGACACGTTAGAGGGTCTATATTTACAACAGCCTTGTCTACGGACACGTTAGAGGGTCTATCTTTACAACAGCCTTGTCTACGGACACGTTAGAGGGTCTATCTTTACAACAGCCTTGTCTACGGACACGTTAGAGGGCCTATCTTTACAACAGCCTTGTCTACGGACACGTTAGAGGGTCTATCTTTACAACAGCCTTGTCTACGGACACGTTAGAGGGCCTATCTTTACAACAGCCTTGTCTATGGAACACGTTAGAGGGTCTATCTTTACAACAGCCTTGTCTACAGACACGTTAGAGGGTCTATCTTTACAACAGCCTTGTCTACAGACACGTTAGAGGGTCTATCTTTACAACAGCCTTGTCATCTCAGACACTTGTTTACAAACACAGGCGCAGGCAGTAAAGCAACAAACAAACCTCCACCGAGAGACTTCCACTGAGCACGGCATCACACAGACCTCCAAAGTATTGTCATGTCAAACACACAGAAACCTTCAGATTCAGAGGAATGTCTGTTCTCTCCACTAACCTTTCAAAATATTGGAAATAATCTGGGGCAAAGAGAAATAGAATTTACACGTAATGTTGTGAGGCAGCAGAGAAAATAATTGAAATGTCACGTCACCGGCAATGGTTGAAATGTTATGAGAACAGTGTCACGTATACTCCCCCTCAGGCCTCTAGGTCATCAGGCTGCTGTTTATACTCCCCCTCAGGCCTCTAGGTCATCAGACTGCTGTTTATACTCCCCCTCAGGCCTCTAGGTCATCAGACTGCTGTTTATACTCCCCCTCAGGCCTCTAGGTCATCAGACTGCTGTTTATACTCCCCCTCAGGCCTCTAGGTCATCAGACTGCTGTTTATACTCCCCCCAGGCCTCTAGGTCATCAGACTGCTGTTAATACTCCCCCCAGGCCTCTAGGTCATCAGACTGCTGTTTATACTCCCCCTCAGGCCTCTAGGTCATCAGACGGCTGTTTATACTCCCCCCCAGGCCTCTAGGTCATCAGACTGCTGTTTATACTCCCCCTCAGGCCTCTAGGTCATCAGACTGCTGTTTATACTCCCCCCAGGCCTCTAGGTCATCAGACTGCTGTTTATCCCTCAGGCCTCTAGGTCATCAGACTGCTGTTTATACTCCCCCTCAGGCCTCTAGGTCATCAGACTGCTGTTTATACTCCCCCCAGGCATCTAGGTCATCAGACTGCTGTTTATACTCCCCCCAGGCCTCTAGGTCATCAGGCTGCTGTTTATACTCCCCCTCAGGCCTCTAGGTCATCAGACTGCTGTTTATACTCCCCTCAGGCCTCTAGGTCATCAGACTGCTGTTTATACTCCCCCCCAGGCCTCTAGGTCATCAGACTGCTGTTTATACTCCCCCCCAGGCCTCTAGGTCATCAGACTGCTGTTTATACTTCCCCTCAGGCCTCTAGGTCATCAGGCTGCTGTTTATACTTCCCCTCAGGCCTCTAGGTCATCAGACTGCTGTTTATACTTCCCCTCAGGCCTCTAGGTCATCAGACTGCTGTTTATACTCCCCCCCAGGCCTCTAGGTCATCAGACTGCTGTTTATACTCCCCCCCAGGCCTCTAGGTCATCAGACTGCTGTTTATACTTCCCCTCAGGCCTCTAGGTCATCAGGCTGATGTTTATACTTCCCCTCAGGCCTCTAGGTCATCAGACTGCTGTTTATACTTCCCCTCAGGCCTCTAGGTCATCAGGCTGCTGTTTATACACCCCCTCAGGCCTCTAGGTCATCAGACTGCTGTTTATACTCCCCTCAGGCCTCTAGGTCATCAGACTGCTGTTTATACTTCCCCTCAGGCCTCTAGGTCATCAGACTGCTGTTTATACTTCCCCTCAGGCCTCTAGGTCATCAGACTGCTGTTTATACTCCCCTCAGGCCTCTAGGTCATCAGACTGCTGTTTATACTTCCCCTCAGGCCTCTAGGTCATCAGACTGCTGTTTATACTTCCCCTCAGGCCTCTAGGTCATCAGACTGCTGTTTATACTCCCCCTCAGGCCTCTAGGTCATCAGACTGCTGTTTATACTTCCCCTCAGGCCTCTAGGTCATCAGACTGCTGTTTATACTCCCCTCAGGCCTTTAGGTCATCATACTGCTGTTTATCCCTCAGGCCTCTAGGTCATCAGACTGCCGTTTATCCCTCAGGCCTCTAGGTCATCAGACTGCTGTTTATACTCCCCCTCAGGCCTCTAGGTCATCAGACTTCTGTTTATACTCCCCCTCAGGCCTCTAGGTCATCAGACTGCTGTTTATACTCCCCCTCAGGCCTCTAGGTCATCAGACTGCTGTTTATTCTCCCCCTCAGGCCTCTAGGTCATCAGACTGCTGTTTATACTTCCCCTCAGGCCTCTAGGTCATCAGGCTGCTGTTTATACTTCCCCTCAGGCCTCTAGGTCATCAGACTGCTGTTTATACTCCCCCTCAGGCCTCTAGGTCATCAGACTGCTGTTTATACTCCCCCTCAGGCCTCTAGGTCATCAGACTGCTGTTTATACTCCCCCTCAGGCCTCTAGGTCATCAGACTGCTGTTTATACTCCCCCTCGGGCCTCTAGGTCATCAGACTGCTGTTTATACTCCCCTCAGGCCTCTAGGTCATCAGACTGCTGTTTATACTCCCCCTCAGGCCTCTAGGTCATCAGACTGCTGTTTATACTCCCCCTCAGGCCTCTAGGTCATCAGACTGCTGTTTATTCTCCCCCTCAGGCCTCTAGGTCATCAGACTGCTGTTTATACTTCCCCTCAGGCCTCTAGGTCATCAGGCTGCTGTTTATACTTCCCCTCAGGCCTCTAGGTCATCAGACTGCTGTTTATACTCCCCCTCAGGCCTCTAGGTCATCAGACTGCTGTTTAAACTCCCCCTCAGGCCTCTAGGTCATCAGACTGCTGTTTATACTCCCCCTCAGGCCTCTAGGTCATCAGACTGCTGTTTATACTCCCCCTCGGGCCTCTAGGTCATCAGACTGCTGTTTATACTCCCCTCAGGCCTCTAGGTCATCAGACTGCTGTTTATACTCCCCCTCAGGCCTCTAGGTCATCAGACTGCTGTTTATCCCTCACACCTGTCACCATCGTCTCGCGCCTCATGACACTCACCTGGACTCCACCTTGATTATCTTCCCTGTATCTTTCACTGCCCTTGGTTCTTTCCTCAGGTTATTGACTCTGTTTCATGTCGGTGCGTTTTTGGTTTGTGTTGATTGTTTTAGTTATTAAAACATTCAAAAGTAGTGTACTATATAGGGAATAGGGTGCCATTTGAGATGCAAACAATGTTTTGAAACAACAGTTTCCCCTGTTGGAGTACAGCATTAGAGGTTAAATCAGCTGCTGCTGCAGGGGCCTCATAGTACCCAGTACAGGACAGGATTCAGTACCCAGTACAGGACAGGGTTCAGTACCCACTGCAGAGCAGAGTTCAGTACCCACTACAGAGCAGGGTTCAGTACCCACTGCAGAGCAGGGTTCAGTACCCAGTACAGGACAGGGTTCAGTACCCAGTACAGGACAGGGTTCAGTACCCAGTACAGGACAGGGTTCAGTGCCCAGTACAGGACAGGGTTCAGTACCCACTGCAGAGCAGGGTTCAGTACCCAGTACAGATCATGGATCAGTACCCACTACAGAGCATGGATCTGTACCCAGTACAGGACAGGGTTCAGTACCCAGTACAGGACAGGGTTCAGTACCCACTACAGAGCAGGGTTCAGTAGCCAGAGCAGAGCAGAGCAGGGTTCAGTACCCAGTATAGAGCAGGGTTCAGTACCCACTACAGAGCAGGGTTCAGTAGCCAGAGCAGAGCAGGGTTCAGTACCCAGTATAGAGCAGGGTTCAGTACCCACTACAGAGCAGGGTTCAGTAGCCAGAGCAGAGCAGGGTTCAGTAGCCAGAGCAGAGCAGAGCAGGGTTCAGTAGCCAGAGCAGAGCAGAGCAGGGTTCAGTAGCCAGAGCAGAGCAGAGCAGGGTTCAGTACACTACAGAGCAGGGTTCAGTAGCCAGAGCAGAGCAGGGTTCAGTAGCCAGACATAGCAGGGTTCAGTAGCTAGAGTAGAGCAGGGTTCAGTAGCCAGAGCAGAGCAGAGCAGGGTTCAGTACCCAGTATAGAGCAGGGTTCAGTACCCACTATAGAGCAGGATTCAGTACCCAGTACAGAGCAGGGTTCAGTACCCAGTACAGAGCAGGGTTCAGTACCCACTACAGAGCAGGGTTCAGTAGCCAGAGCAGAGCAGAGCAGGGTTCAGTAGCCAGAGCAGAGCAGAGCAGGGTTCAGTAGCCAGAGCAGAGCAGAGCAGGGTTCAGTAGCCAGAGCAGAGCAGAGCAGGGTTCAGTAGCTAGAGCAGAGCAGAGCAGGGTTCAGTGGCCAGAGCAGAGCAGAGCAGGGTTCAGTAGCCAGAGAAGAGCAGGGTTCAGTAGCCAGAGCAGAGCAGGGTTCAGTAGCCACTACAGAGCAGAGCAGGGTTCAGTAGCCCGAGCAGGGTTCAGTAGCTAGAGCAGAGCAGAGCAGGGTTCAGTAGCCAGAGCAGAGCAGAGCAGGGTTCAGTAGCCAGAGCAGAGCAGGGTTCAATAGGCACAGCAGAGCAGGGTTCAGGAGCCACTACAGAGCAGGGTTCAGTAGCCAGAGCAGAGCAGGGTTCAGTAGCCAGAGCAGAGCAGGGTTCAGTAGCCAGAGCAGAGCAGGGTTCAGTAGCCACTACAGAGCAGAGCAGGGTTCAGTAGCCAGAGCAGGATTCAGTAGCCAGAGCAGAGCAGAGTAGGGTTCAGTAGCCAGAGCAGGGTTCAGTAGCCACTACAGAGCAGAGCATGGTTCAGTAGCCAGAGCAGAGCAGGGTTCAGTAGCCAGAACAGGGTTCAGTAGCCAGAGCAGAGCAGAGCATGGTACAGTAGCCACTACAGAGCAGGGCTGATACGGCAACATAATATTAAGTAGGATACTAAAATACAGATGACCTTGATTTGGAAAGAAAGCATTCACAGAAATGGAGATGAAAAGTAATTGTCATTGTCTTGGGGAGTCTAATGGAGGACTCTATATTTTTGATAAGGAGCTGCCTGGAGCAACAGCCTCAGTCTCCACTCTGCCCTGTGCTCCATGGGAATACAAGGTAATACAATACCCATACAAGAGCACAGAGCAGTGCTACGGACCGTTACCATGGAAGCAGAACAGTCACAGAACACATCCATCCAACGTTATGTAGTACCACCAACTAGCCAAATGCTGCGGACTCTATGGAAAGAACACAACTATGAAGTAGCCAATAACTGTCTGTGTGAAGTCCAAGTTAATTTCTAATAGGGTTGGGTGGTATACTGTATACGGTGTACCATATCTCAGGGTATTTCAAAATACCACCAGTATGATTTTACAATACCATCAATGCTGTTTTTGTTGATATAAACATTAATATTAGTTTAGTTATTGTTAAATAAATACCTGCAGTAAGTTGTGCTCCAGGTAATAGATAAAGCATATTGCATTCAACATTTCACCTGGTATCGTCATTGTACATTACGAAGCTTACCAGTACTAGTTATCTAAAACAGCAGATTGAACCAGTCAACTGTGTTTGTTTACAAAGAAGCACAACGAGCCAAATGGGAGCTGTGTAAGAGAGGTGAATCACTCCGGCAGCCCCACTTAAGAGAGGTGAATCTCTCCTGCAGCCCCACTTAAGAGAGGTGAATCTCTCCTGCAGCCCCACTTAAGAGAAGTGAATCACTCCTGCAGCCCCACTTAAGAGAGGTGAATCACTCCGGCAGCCCCACTTAAGAGAGGTGAATGACTCCGGCAGCCCCACTTAAGAGAGGTGAATCACTCCGGCAGGCCCACTTAAGAGAGATGAATCACTGCTGCAGCCCCACTTAAGAGAGGTGAATCACTCCGGCAGCCCCACTTAAGAGAGGTGAATCACTCCGGCAGGCCCACTTAAGAGAGGTGAATCACTCCGGCAGGCCCACTTAAGAGAGGTGAATCACTCCTGCAGCCCCACTTAAGAGAGGTGAATCACTCCGGCAGCCCCACTTAAGAGAGGTGAATCACTCCGGCAGGCCCACTTAAGAGAGGTGAATCACTCCTGCAGCCCCACTTAAGAGAGGTGAATCACTCCGGCAGCCCCACTTAAGAAAGGTGAATCACTCCGGCAGGCCCACTTAAGAGAGGTGAATCACTCCTGCAGGCCCACTTAAGAGAGGTGAATCACTCCTGCAGCCCCACTTAAGAGAGGTGAATCACTCCGGCAGCCCCACTTAAGAGAGGTGAATCACTCCGGCAGGCCCACTTAAGAGAGGTGAATCACTCCGGCAGGCCCACTTAAGAGAGGTGAATCCCTCCGGCAGCCCCACTTAAGAGAGGTGATCAAGTCACTACTAATATTTGCCAGCCATATAAACTGAACAAAAATATAAATGCAACATGTAAAGTGTTGGTCCCATGTTTCATGAGCTGAAATAAAAAATCACAGAAATGTTCCATACACACAAAAAGCTAATATCTGACAGGTGTGGCATATCAAGAAGCTGATTAAACAGCATGATCATTACACAGCTGCACATTGTGCTGTGAACATTAAAAACCACTCTAAAATGTGTAGTTTTGTCACACAACACAATGCCACAGATGTCTCAAGTTTTGAGGGAGCGTGCAATTGGCATGCTGACTGCAGGACTGTCCAACAGAGCTGTTGCCAGAGAATTGAATGTTCATTTCTCTATCATAAGCCGCCTCTAACGTTGTTTTAGAGAATGTGGCAGTGTGTCCAGATGACCACGTGTATGGCGTCATGTGGGCGAGCAGATTGCTGATGTCTGTTAAATAGCCATCACTAGCCAGCTTCCACCCGGTTACGCAACCCTGCACCTAAGAGGCTGCTGCCCTATATACATAGGCTTGGAATCATTGCCTACTTTAATAATGGAACACTAGTCACTTTAATAATGTTTAAATAATGTTTTAAATATTACCTCAATTACCTCGACTAACCGTTGCCCCCGCACATTGACTCTGTACCGGTACCCCCTGTATATAGTCTCCACATTGGTACCCCCTGTATACAACCCCGTATACAGCCTTCAAATTGACTCTGTACCGGTACCCCCTGTATATAGCCTCCACATTGACTCTGTACCGGTACCCCCTGTATATAGCCTCCACATTGACTCTGTACCGGTACCACCTGTATATAGCCTCCACATTGACTCTGTACCGGTACCCCCTGTATATAGCCTCCACATTGACTCTGTACCTGTACCACCTGTATATAGCCTCCACTTTAACTCGTCACCGGTACCCCCTGTATATAGCTTCCACATTGACTCTGTACCGGTACCCCCTGTATATAGCCTCCACATTGACTCTGTACCGGTACCCCCTGTATATAGTCTCCACATTGACTCTGTACCGGTACCCCCTGTATATAGCCTCCACATTGACTCTGTACCGGTACCCCCTGTATATAGCCTCCACATTGACTCTGTACCGGTACCCCCTGTATATAGCCTCCACATTGACTCTGTACTGGTACACCCTGTATATAGCCTCCACATTGACTCTGTACCGGTACACCCTGTATATAGCCTCCACATTGACTCTGTACCGGTACCCCCCTGTATATAGCCTCCACATTGACTCTGTACCGGTATCCCCTGTATATAGCCTCCACATTGACTCTGTACCGGTACCCCCCTGTATATAGCCTCCACATTGACTCTGTACCAGTACCCCCTGTATATAGCCTCCACATTGACTCTGTACCGGTACCCCCTGTATATCGCCTCGCTATTGTTATTTTACCTATGCTCTTTAATTATTTGTTACTTTTATTTTAAATTTCCTTCCTTAACTTCTTAAAGCATTGTTGGTTAAGGGCTTGTAAGTAAGCATTTCACTGTGAGGTCGACACCTGTTGTATAGTTTAAGGTCGACACCTGTTGTATAGTTTAAGGTCGACACCTGTTGTATAGTTTAAGGTCGACACCTGTTGTATAGTTTAAGGTCAACACCTGTTGTATAGTTTAAGGTGCAGATCTAGTGCAGGGTTGGATACATCATCTCCACTTGTCCAGCCTGTCATTTTTGTCCCAGTCCTCATCGAATACCCTGGCAGTACCGCTGTCCTAAACACTCAGACACCACCCTGGTCTGTTATTGGGCCATCACATCATGGCTGGCTGGCTGGCTGGCTGGCTGGCTGGCTGGCTGGCTGGCTGGCTGGCTGGCTGTCCTAATGAAGTTATTTTCATCTTGGGCTACATCTATGACCATTAAAATATCAAAATGCTTTCTTTTTGTTGACCAGTGCCTGGAGGTTTCGGTGAAGTATCTGAGTGGTTGGTGATGTTGCTTCTGAAGATGAGAAGTCCCAGTTACCTGCTAGATGGCTAATTCATATCAGAGAACATCTAGTGTGACAGGACAGGGAAGGAAACAACATGGTGGATAGATATGGCTGCTGACCTATCAGAGAACATCTAGTGTGACAGGACAGGGAGGGAAACAACATGGTGGATAGATACGGCTGCTGTCCTATCAGAGAACATCTAGTGTGACAGGACAGGGAGGGAAACAACATGGTGGATAGATACGGCTGCTGTCCTATCAGAGAACATCTAGTGTGACAGGACAGGGAGGGGAAACAACATGGTGGATAGATACGGCTGCTGTCCTATCAGAGAACATCTAGTGTGACAGGACAGGGAGGGAAACAACATGGTGGATAGATACGGCTGCTGACCTATCAGAGAACATCTAGTGTGACAGGACAGGGAGGGTAACAACATGGTGGATAGATATGGCTGCTGACCTATCAGAGAACATCTAGTGTGACAGGACAGGGAGGGAAACAACATGGTGGATAGATACGGCTGCTGTCCTATCAGAGAACATCTAGTGTGACAGGACAGGGAGGGAAACAACATGGTGGATAGATACGGCTGCTGACCTATCAGAGAACATCTAGTGTGACAGGACAGGGAGGGAAACAACATGGTGGATAGATACGGCTGCTGTCCTATCAGAGAACATCTAGTGTGACAGGACAGGGAGGGAAACAACATGGTGGATAGATACGGCTGCTGACCTATCAGAGAACATCTAGTGTGACAGGACAGGGAGGGTAACAACATGGTGGATAGATATGGCTGCTGTCATACTTCATAACCACCAAGGAAGGAGGGGTGGATGGATGGAGTAAAGGTGGAGGAGAGGCACCAAGGAAGGAGGGGTGGATGGATGGAGTAAAGGTGGAGGAGAGGCACCAAGGAAGGAGGGGTGGATGGATGGAGTAAAGCTGGAGGAGAGGCACCAAGGATGGAGGGGTGGATGGATGGAGTAAAGGTGGAGGAGAGGCACCAAGGAAGCCAGTCTGACAGCCTGTTTGGGTGAGGCAGAGGGAGGGATGGAGAGAAGGAGGAGGAGGAGAGGAGTCTGTCTGTTTGGGCGAGGTTAGAAGGATGGGTAGATGGATGGAGGGAGGGAGGGAGGGAGGGAGGGAGGGAGGGAGGGAGGGAGGGAGGGGTCTGTCTGTTTGGGCGAGGTCAGCTCCAGTCCCCTGCTGGTATTCAGCCAGCTATCTCCTAGGCAACTGACATGAGCCACAAATAGAACACCACCACACTGAATCCCTACGCCGCACCGTGCCACACCAGACCTACACACTCAGATCCTTCCACCATGACAGATAACGCCTGGCAATAACACAGAGACCGGTCCACATCCGCCACACCTAACACATTACATCATCACTCATTCATCAACATGACGGCCTTCTAAAGTCCTTCCTTCACAGCGGCGGGAAGGGGGGATGGGGTGGGGAGGGGGGGTGAGGCGGGGTGAGGTGGGGAGGGGGCGTGAGGCGGGGTGAGGCGGGGAGGGGGGTGAGGCGGGGTGAGGCGGGGAGGGGGTGAGGCGGGGTGGGGGGTGAGGCGGGACGAGGCGGGGAGGGGGGGTGAGGCGGGACGAGGCGGGGAGGAGGGGTGAGGCAGGGAGGGGGGGTGAGGTGGGGATATGTCTATCCATCCATCCATCCATCCATCCATCCACTGAGATGGAAACATCAGCCACTTCTCAGCAGTAACCAACACAACACCCACTCAATATCTGTTCTGTCTCCGATGTGAACATGTCAGTCTAATGAAACTCTAGTTCTGTCTCCAATATGAACATGTCAGTCTAATGAAACTCTAGCTACCTTCACAATGAATACAGGTCAGTAGATGGAGAGATATAACCCCATTCTGTAAATCTATCAACAACATCAAAT
Organism: Oncorhynchus clarkii lewisi; assembly: GCF_045791955.1. Classification (NCBI taxonomy): domain Eukaryota; kingdom Metazoa; phylum Chordata; class Actinopteri; order Salmoniformes; family Salmonidae; genus Oncorhynchus; species Oncorhynchus clarkii. Next base: position 91,460,738 of record NC_092147.1, on the reverse strand, counting down.
CACTGGTCACTTTAGCTTGGAATCACTGGCCCCTTTAATAATGGAACACTAGTCACTTTAATAACGGAACACTGGTCACTTTAATAATGGAACACTGGTCACTTTGAAAATGGAACACTAGTCACTTTAATAATGGAACACTGGTCACTTTAATAATGGAACACTAATATCTACTGTACTGTTGGCGCAGGTATGTGACCAATAGATATTACTGTACTGTTGGAGCAGGTATGTGACCAATAGATATTACTGTACTGTTGGAGCAGGTATGTGACCAATAGATATTACTGTACTATTGGAGCAGGTATGTGACCAATAGATATTACTGTTGGAGCAGGTATTTGACCAATGGATATTACTGTACTGTTGGAGCAGATATGTAACCAATAGATATTACTGTACTGTTGGAGCAGGTATGTGACCAATAGATATTACTGTTGGAGCAGGTATGTGACCAATAGATATTACTGTACTGTTGGAGCAGCTATGTGACCAATAGATATTACTGTACTGTTGGAGCAGGTATGTGACCAATAGATATTACTGTACTGTTGGAGCAGCTATGTGACCAATAGATATTACTGTACTGTTGGAGCAGGTATGTGACCAATAGATATTACTGTACTGTTGGAGCAGGTATGTAACCAATAGATATTACTGTTGGAGCAGGTATGTGACCAATAGATATTACTGTTGGAGCAGGTATGTAACCAATAGATATTACTGTACTGTTGGAGCAGATATGTAACCAATAGATATTACTGTTGGAGCAGCTATGTGACCAATATATATTACTGTTGGAGCAGGTATGTGACCAATAGATATTACTGTACTGTTGGAGCAGGTATGTAACCAATAGATATTACTGTACTGTTGGAGCAGGTATGTGACCAATAAATATTACTGTACTGTTGGAGCAGCTATGTGACCAATAGATATTACTGTACTGTTGGAGCAGGTATGTGACCAATAGATATTACTGTTGGAGCAGGTATGTGACCAATAGATATTACTGTACTGTTGGAGCAGCTATGTGACCAATAGGTATTACTGTACTGTTGGAGCAGGTATGTGACCAATAGATATTACTGTACTGTTGGAGCAGGTATGTGACCAATAGATATTACTGTACTGTTGGAGCAGGTATGTGACCAATAGATATTACTGTACTGTTGGAGCAGGTATGTGACCAATAGATATTACTGTTGGAGCAGGTATGTGACCAATAGATATTACTGTACTGTTGGAGCAGGTATGTGACCAGTATATATTACTGTACTGTTGGAACAGATATGTAACCAATAGATATTACTGTACTGTTGGAACAGATATGTAACCAATAGATATTACTGTACTGTTGGAGCAGCTATGTGACCACCTCTATGATGTGAGCCTCTATGATGTGATGTGACCCTCTATGATATGATTCTCTATGATGTAATCCTCTATGATGTGATCCTCTATGATGTGAGACTCTATGATGTGATGTGATCCTCTATGATATGATTCTCTATGATGTGATCCTCTATGATGTGATCCTCTATGATGTGATCCTCTATGATGTGATCCTCTATGATGTGATGTGATCCTCTATGATGTGATGTGATCCTCTATGATGTGATGTGATCCTCTATGATGTGAGGGGATCCTCTATGATGTGATACTCTATGATGTGATCCTCTATGATGTGATGTGATCCTCTATGATGTGATCCTCTATGATGTGACCCTCTATGATGTGATGTGATCCTCTATGATGTGATCCTCTATGATGTGAGGTGATCCTCTATGATGTGATGTGATCCTCTATGATGTGATCCTCTATGATGTGATGTGATACTCTATGATGTGATCATCTATGATGTGAGGTGATCCTCTATGATGTGACCCTCTATGATGTGAGGTGATTCTATGATGTGGTCCTCTATGATGTGATTGTCTATGATGTGAGGTGAGCCTCTATGATGTGATCCTCTATGATGTGAGGTGATCCTCTATGATGTGAGGTGATCCTCTATGATGTGACCCTCTATGATGTGATGTGATCCTCTATGATGTGAGGTGATCCTCTATGATGTGACTCTCTATGATGTGATCCTCTATGATGTGACCCTCTATGATGTGATATGATCCTCTATGATGTGATCATAAATGTACCAACTATTGTTGTTTGCTGTTTTCCTCTTCAACTGCATCAAGTCATGCATGTTTTTAATCCATGTTAAAGTGCCAGTTCTCCAGATTGATACAGGAGACTGCAGTTTGTGACATATTGCAAGGACAATACCAGGAGGACAAGATCTTCAACCAGAGGGGACTTCTCAACTCCATTTAGGGACACCACATTTTAGTCCAGACATCTTTTTCAGTCAGAGCGGTAACTGACTACTGTCATAAACCTCACCTAGTCAGAGAGGGAACTGAGTACTGACTGTCATAAACCTAACCTAGTCAGAGAGTGACCAATGGATATTACTGTACTGTTGGAGCAGATATGTAACCAATAGATATTACTGTACTGTTGGAGCAGGTATGTGACCAATAGATATTACTGTTGGAGCAGGTATGTGACCAATAGATATTACTGTACTGTTGGAGCAGCTATGTGACCAATAGATATTACTGTACTGTTGGAGCAGGTATGTGACCAATAGATATTACTGTACTGTTGGAGCAGCTATGTGACCAATAGATATTACTGTACTGTTGGAGCAGGTATGTGACCAATAGATATTACTGTACTGTTGGAGCAGGTATGTAACCAATAGATATTACTGTTGGAGCAGGTATGTGACCAATAGATATTACTGTTGGAGCAGGTATGTAACCAATAGATATTACTGTACTGTTGGAGCAGATATGTAACCAATAGATATTACTGTTGGAGCAGCTATGTGACCAATATATATTACTGTTGGAGCAGGTATGTGACCAATAGATATTACTGTACTGTTGGAGCAGGTATGTAACCAATAGATATTACTGTACTGTTGGAGCAGGTATGTGACCAATAAATATTACTGTACTGTTGGAGCAGCTATGTGACCAATAGATATTACTGTACTGTTGGAGCAGGTATGTGACCAATAGATATTACTGTTGGAGCAGGTATGTGACCAATAGATATTACTGTACTGTTGGAGCAGCTATGTGACCAATAGGTATTACTGTACTGTTGGAGCAGGTATGTGACCAATAGATATTACTGTACTGTTGGAGCAGGTATGTGACCAATAGATATTACTGTACTGTTGGAGCAGGTATGTGACCAATAGATATTACTGTACTGTTGGAGCAGGTATGTGACCAATAGATATTACTGTTGGAGCAGGTATGTGACCAATAGATATTACTGTACTGTTGGAGCAGGTATGTGACCAGTATATATTACTGTACTGTTGGAACAGATATGTAACCAATAGATATTACTGTACTGTTGGAACAGATATGTAACCAATAGATATTACTGTACTGTTGGAGCAGCTATGTGACCACCTCTATGATGTGAGCCTCTATGATGTGATGTGACCCTCTATGATATGATTCTCTATGATGTAATCCTCTATGATGTGATCCTCTATGATGTGAGACTCTATGATGTGATGTGATCCTCTATGATATGATTCTCTATGATGTGATCCTCTATGATGTGATCCTCTATGATGTGATCCTCTATGATGTGATCCTCTATAATGTGATGTGATCCTCTATGATGTGATGTGATCCTCTATGATGTGATGTGATCCTCTAGGATGTGAGGGGATCCTCTATGATGTGATACTCTATGATGTGATCCTCTATGATGTGATGTGATCCTCTATGATGTGATCCTCTATGATGTGACCCTCTATGATGTGATGTGATCCTCTATGATGTGATCCTCTATGATGTGAGGTGATCCTCTATGATGTGATGTGATCCTCTATGATGTGATCATCTATGATGTGAGGTGATCCTCTATGATGTGACCCTCTATGATGTGAGGTGATTCTATGATGTGGTCCTCTATGATGTGATCGTCTATGATGTGAGGTGAGCCTCTATGATGTGATCCTCTATGATGTGAGGTGATCCTCTATGATGTGAGGTGATCCTCTATGATGTGACCCTCTATGATGTGATGTGATCCTCTATGATGTGAGGTGATCCTCTATGATGTGACTCTCTATGATGTGATCCTCTATGATGTGACCCTCTATGATGTGATATGATCCTCTATGATGTGATCATAAATGTACCAACTATTGTTGTTTGCTGTTTTCCTCTTCAACTGCATCAAGTCATGCATGTTTTTAATCCATGTTAAAGTGCCAGTTCTCCAGATTGATACAGGAGACTGCAGTTTGTGACATATTGCAAGGACAATACCAGGAGGACAAGATCTTCAACCAGAGGGGACTTCTCAACTCCATTTAGGGACACCACATTTTAGTCCAGACATCTTTTTCAGTCAGAGCGGTAACTGACTACTGTCATAAACCTCACCTAGTCAGAGAGGGAACTGAGTACTGACTGTCATAAACCTAACCTAGTCAGAGAGGGAACTGAGTACTGACTGTCATAAACCTAACCTAGTCAGAGAGGGAACTGAGTACTGACATAAACCTAACCTAGTCAGAGAGGGAACTGAGTACTGACATAAACCTAACCTAGTCAGAGAGGGAACTGACTACTGTCATAAACCTAACTTAGTCAGAGAGGGAACTGAGTACTGACTGTCATTGACCTAACCTAGTCAGAGAGGGAACTGAGTACTGACATAAACCTAACCTAGTCAGAGAGGGAACTGACTACTGTCATAAACCTAACCTAGTCAGAGAGGGAACTGACTACTGACTGTTATAAACCTAACCTAGTCAGAGAGAAAACTGACTACTGTCATAAACCTAACCTAGTCAGAGAGGGAACTGACTACTGTCATAAACCTAACCTAGTCAGAGAGGGAACTGACTACTGTCATAAACCTAACCTAGTCAGAGAGGGAACTGACTACTGACTGTCATAAACCTAACCTAGTCAGAGAGGGAACTGACTACTGTCATCAACCTAACCTAGTCAGAGAGGGAACTGAGTACTGACTGTGATATTACTGAAATGCAGGAGAAGGAGAAGAGGGCATTTCCTTCCAGAACATGACCCATCGTCATTAGGTTAAATCAACTGTACAGATTGACAGAGTGCTTTCCAAAGGGCTCCCTATTCCCTAAATAGGGCACTACTTAATACTACAGTCCTACAGTCCTATTCCCTAAATAGACCCATAGGGAATAGTTTGCCATTTGGGCCACTGACATACTGGCAGGAGAACACAGAGGAAGACGAGGGAAGGCGATCTCATTGTGCTGAAAACAACCAAGTACACACAGCAACACAACGCCAGGGGCTGGTAACTCACCAGGCATGAAATTCTGTTAAACTGTTCTCCAGTGAACTAGGGCAACTAGCTAACACAGTTCCTTCTTGTACTGAGACTGGTATAAAGTCTCATAAGGACAGGGTTTCTACCAGTCTAGATAACACAGTTCCTTACTGTACTGAGACTGGTATAAAGTATCATAAAGAGAGGGTTTCTACCAGTCTAGATAAGACAGTTCCTTACTGTACTGAGACTGGTATAAAGTCTCATAAGGACAGGGTTTCTACCAGTCTAGATAACACAGTTCCATATTGTACTGAGACTGGTATAAAGGCCTCATAAGGACAGGGTTTCTACCAGTCTCACATCCCTCTTTCCTCTGTGTTGAAACATACTAATCACAACAACAGTTCTTATTAACTCTTATAATAACCTCTTAACTCTTGTAATAACCTCTTAACTCTTGTAATAACCTCATATTAATCACAACAACAGTTCTTATTAACTCTTATAATAACCTCTTATTAACTCTTATAATAACCTCTTATTAACTCTTATAATAACCTCTTATTAACTCTTATAATAACCTCTTATTAACTCTTATAATAATAACCTCTTATTAACTCTTATAATTGTGACCTGACTAACACACAACAAGTATTCTCTAACAGCTCTTATTAGAAGCTGTTATTATCCACACAGCAGGTCAACAGCTATCACATGGAGGTCTGCAGACACCCCAGCATGGGGTAGCACCTGCTGCACTTCATCGGTGCTTCTGCTGAGTCCCTGGAACCCCATTAAATCATTAAAGACTCCAGCCACCCAGATCATAGACTGTTCTCTCTGCTTCTGCTGAGTCTCTGGAACCCCACAATGTGGAGCAGAAGGCAAACAGCCACATGATGAAGCAACAGGTGGACCCAGAGGAATAACCATGTATGACAGCCTTTAGCACCAG